>NC_060900.1:15788665-15978665 GCF_014805685.1 Silurus meridionalis
TCATGTGCATGCAGGTCTGGTTTATGCAGCAATAAAGTGCACTCTGTGTGTGTGTGTGTGTGTGTGTGTGTGTGTGTGTGTGTGTGTGTGTGTGTGTGTGTGTGTGTGTGTTTTAATATATTCTACTAGCACACAGGCTCCTGCTCTGGCAAACAGCAAGCAACAAAGAGTTGAAGTGCCAAATGGAGGCACAGGTGATGGATAGAGAGAAAGAGAGAGAGCAGTAAATGTGGGAATAGTAGAGAAATATAGGAGGGGGGTAAGGAGAAAAAAATGAAGGTGGGAGGGAGACAGAGAGAGAGGGAGAGGGAGAAAGGAGCAGGCTGCTGAGTATTGGCTGGTGCTGCAGTGAGAGGAGTGAGAGGAAGAGAGAGAGAGAGAGAGAGAGAGAGGAGAAAGAGCTGCTGGAAAGCCATAATGGTCTCTGGCGCGTGCAGCGGTGCTGATCTGCACACTTTATGTCACCGAGCAGCCCTGCCTTCCTCCCTTTACAGAGACACGCACACACACACGTACATGTCGTCAGCACAGCTTTAGTGCAGCCTAAGAGGATCCTTCATACTGCTGGATTACTGGATTACTGCCGGACCGTCTGTCTTCTGTGCTCATAGGCTGCAAATTTGATCCTAATTTTGTTCAGCTCCACGCTGGATTACATTACATCTCCAATCCGCATAAGGAAGAAAGAGAGGACGAGAACGCTAAAGAGAGGTGGTGGCTCATCACCAGTTGCCTTTTCTCTGCCTAAAGGCAACCGGCTTTTATTTTCCGCATAAAGGAATACACCCTGGACCTGGGTTTGTCAGGACTTGATGGAATATAGATACATTTCATGCATCTCGAGCATCTCACATATCTTGTTTGTTCACTTGTAAAGCTTGACTTGCCTACAATGACCGTTTCGCTATAAACACCATCCATCGTTCTCACCCACTGCATCATATCATGCTTTTCACAAGACTCTCTGTTACATGAACTCTGTTGCATGAACTGTGTATTCGATATCCTACAAACAGAAGGAGTGGCAAAGCTGTAAAGAGACAGGGAGTAAAGCGATAGAAAGGACGAGTGCGGTGGGGTAAGCAGTGGGGGGAACTGCTTCAGACGTGCTCTGACAGGTGTAGTCACTCATCTATTCTCTGGCATATGCACAGTCGGCAGTTAGCGAAAAAACGAGAGGATGTAATTGTTAAGTGACAGGGAGCTGTCTTAAAGAGAGTCAAGAACGTGCAAGAGAAAAAAGGCTTTTCTATATTCTTAGTTGAATGAGACAGATTTTGAATTGCTCTAATGGCGCTATTAGAGGTGCCTCACGAAAGAGTCTTCTGAAACATTAGCCACCATGCCATATGTTTAAAGCACAGGACTAGCAAAGCAAAAGGTGATCAACTCAACAGGTCAACTGCTGCTTTACTTGCAGGACATCAGATAGTAAAAGGTGAAATTATGCATGCTATAGACTGCCTTTAGCTGTACTTTCTGATAATAGCACAATGAATCCCAGAAATCACTTATTTCAGCTGGGAAATCAGGCATCTGGCCTGATCATATATCACAGACAATATTAATATCTTCTTTGAACTGATTATAAAGTGTGAGGAATAAATACACCAGGGATTTTATATGGATACAAACAAAATATATAAGCAAGCTCTAGGTTGCTTAAAGCATATTGTTGAATAAGAAGAGGTTTGCCTCAAGGACTTCATTTCATTGTTTTAGTATTTAATCATTTACATTGCTATGCTGCCAGGAAGAGACCAAATGCACAAATATTCGACACAAGCACAGTGTTTTGGAGTGCCTGGATTTATCCCTAAACCACAACCCTTCGCTTCCTAACCCTACCCAATCCTTTTACAACAGACTTGAATTTCTTACTTTCAGGCTTTTCTGAAGGTGTCTTTTAATCCAATTTGATATTCTGACTATAAGAAGAGGAACAGACCGAGACCAGAACCTCAAAGGCTTTTCATGGAAAACAGAGTCATACCCTGTAGGGAGGAATCTCCAGAACTCAACTAAGAACTTGTTTCTTTTACGTAGCCGAGAATCCGAGGAGGGAAATCCCTCAACTGGAAATTCAGACCAAGATGGGCTGTAACATGTGTGTAGTAAACCGGCCTGAGGAGCAGTACAGGATAATGTTTCAGGTGAGAATAAACATGTGCTTCCTTAGCGGTACTGCTGCCGTCTTCACACATGACTGCTCTTCTTGAGGAAATAATAAGGTGAAGCTAGCTGGATAATACAAGGTGTATAGGCTTTCTCTCACTTTTCTGCTTAATGCATACACTGTTCAGTATTGCTCCAGGCTTGACATAATCAACCTAACACATTTTATTCAGTGCGTCCTTTTTCGAAAACAAACTTAGCATGTGTATATCATGTGTGAAATGCAGCATCTCTTCAAATTAATGGTGGTTTTCTTTATTTATAACTGAAAACCCTTGTAGATTCTCAATGCTATGTGAAATGGAGGGTATCAATTTGATATAATTTAAACACCTTTCAAGTCTAAAAAGCCAATTCTAATACAATTTTTTTGAAACATGCTATATTCAAACTATATTGGAACAGACATTTTGAACAAGCATTACTATAAAGGCTTGAATTGGCTTTTTCCTTTTTTCCTTCCAGCAATTTTCACCTCTCCAACTTCAATGATGTGTTGGAATTGTGCTGTAGATAATTTGAGAGGGATCTGCTGCCTGATCTTGCCAATATCGGTACAATTTCAAGAGCTTGCCTTTTATTTCTCTTCCACTGCCCGAGGTGCCTCATGCTCTTCGTTCCAAAACTAGTTTTTCAGCATGAAACATGGAACCGTCAGTGCGTAAGCCCCCTAAAAAATGAAGCTCACTGATGAGAGGAGGTCCTCAAAGACCCCATTAACTCTTTTTCCAACCCGACGGTGACAACGCTCAGAGGCATTTTAAATCAAGAAAATGAATGAAATACCGCAAGTATATGTGATATAGGTGTTCTCCGTGGTATGGTGGAGAATGATAAATGGTCACTACCTCAAATTACTTTCTATTCGTGTGAAGTTCAATTGTAATATTTCTATTCACATTTCCGTTCCAAATGAAATCATTTTAAACAAAACATTTTGTGCTGATCGCATCGAATTATGTTCCTATATACAAGTTTGATCAATGACTTGATCACGTGTGGGTTACAACTGCAACACCAAAAACCTAAAATCCAAACATTTTTTTCAGGCATTAATAAATCAAGTTTGTTGCATTCATAGGTAGACACTTATAACATTAATCCTCCTTTGGATACATTGCTTATTTATATAGGTCCAGGTACTATGACACTCCTCAGTGATCAGGGAGACAGACATTTAGCTCTGCACATTTTCATGCCCTTCAGGGATACCCATCAGTCAAGTATTCCAGCTCATATTCTACAGACATTACTCATTTTTCCTCATCCCCTCTCGTTCTCATGCTTTATGAGCCTGCCTGGGTGTTTGCTCTTCTCTCTGGCCCATAGAATGGTGATTCTAGAAGACCAAAAAACAGACTATTGATGTACTTCCTTAAAGTCATCATCCAGATACGTGACCATTTTGTGCTTCTAAGCAAAGCTCACATGTTACAGCAGCTAGCACTGAGGCTGATGTCATTTATTTAACAGCTCTCTTTTTCCTGCTAACAAGCTAAACTAATTATGCCGGCACTTCAGGCTTGTAATGAGGTTTAAATGCACGTGTCTCTATTGAAATAGTTTGAATTGATGCCGAACACTGTGCTGCTTCAATATGCGTCAAGTACGCTTTTAGTTTCCTAATCTTTTATTCAATCCCACCTTCCATGTCTGGTCGGATTCTCTTGCAGTTTCTTTCTCTCTATCTGTCTCCCCCTCCCCAACAACAAGTTCTGTCAAATGCATCTCTATGGGATGTGGTTGCCATAGCAACTAGGGTAATTAAGAAAGACTTATACGTTTTTTTCTCTCTTCACCATAGTGTTCAGGCAGAGGCGCAGCACCACACGTCTGCTTCACACACACACACACACACACACACACACACACACACACACACACACACACACACACACACACAAACACAAACAAACATAATAACAAAAAAATGAACCCAGTCCATTCATGCTGTAGAGGAATATTTACTTTTGCTCACCTTCACCAGAAAATAAATACAACACTCTTCTCCAACAGTAACCTTTGTTTAAAACCCTTCCCATTTCCAACACCAACCCTGTACCAATACAGACAAAAACGACCATCAGGTTCTCAAATGTCTGGTCCAAAGATCATCAATAGAACCTGACCACTAACTTAGGTTAAGGTTCACTCTTTGCTTGAGATACACAGGGAGACAAATAGAGATACAAGGGAGAGACTGGAATCTCCTCTGAATTGCAAGGTAAGAAAGGTTAAAAGGATTACAGAGAAGCATGGTGTGGTGAACTATAAATTGTGATTTAAAAAGAAATGACCTACTTAATCAAAATGTGACCAACCTTTATAAAAATACATGCTTGACATATAATTGGGTCAAGAGCACTGTAAAGTGAGTGAAAATTAAAAACTAGGAAAAAATGGACCATCATCCATTTCAACAACTAGAAACACCAAAGTGAAATCCCTGAAAATGATAAAATAGCAAACTCTGAATTGCAGTGTTGTAGTTACTAATAATCATACAGAATACAGCCAGAGATTGATCTCTTCACAGTGTAATTTTGACACTGACAGTAGATGAAAGCTGAGGTGAATGCCAATATGTCTATTTGCAGGCTGCTTAATTAAAAATGCAGTTATTCCGAAGGG
This sequence comes from Silurus meridionalis, assembly GCF_014805685.1. Lineage (NCBI taxonomy): Eukaryota > Metazoa > Chordata > Actinopteri > Siluriformes > Siluridae > Silurus > Silurus meridionalis. The sequence goes on from NC_060900.1 coordinate 15,793,472, forward strand.
GTAAATAAAGTAGGTGAAAGTCAATGAAGGGTATAAGGTGTATTAGGTGATAAAGGGTGGTAATTGCTGTGTCTTGGCTTTGTTTTGACAAACAGTCTTGTCGTGGAGCACACTGTGTCCTATTTACTAATACAGAATAAATTTCATCAGAGTGAATGCAATTTGTAGATAAATATCAGATCTGGGCAAAAAAACACCTCAATGGAATGACTGGTAAACTCTTAAACCCACACTTTTAAACAAGGACATGGCTAGAATCATAAAATGAATCTCAATATATATTCAAATAGAGCTAAATATCTATTCATCACCAATATCACTAGTGTATATATGCGAAACCTATGCCATGTTGATCCGTGTAATCTTTCACTTCATCGTGCTCCAACAACAGTTTGGAAACCAGCTATTTTTAATCAAGCCCAGCGACATAATCAATAATCCTACATACACACAGGGATAATAAATGGATTACTTTCTCGTTTGGACAGTCAAACTGCATCGACTCAAATACTACGAAGAACTCAGATGAGGTTCAGTCTCCAGGGGTCAGTTATGGTGAGCATGAGCAGAACCAGAGAAATGAGACGGAGGTCATGGCAAAAGTGTCAGCAGGATTAAGCCTGTATTGATTGAAGACTGCACTCTTGCAGTATAAATCTGCAGTATGTGTGAGAGATTTTGATCAGGACTGAGAGTGGGTGTTGGGCATAAAGGCATCATTGCATCACTGAATTAGTTAATGCATATTGCCGTTGGTTTTTCTGTCGAAAACTCACAATTTTGCAAAGAGGCAATGTAGTGGAAAATTGAAGGGGAAAAATGACAGTCGAAAGAGTAGGGATGTTAGAGCAATGCTGAAGATGCATTTTGTCTGAATGGTGTGTATGTGGTGATGGTATTCACCTGTTTGGCCACATTGTTTAATATGTTCAACAGGAATCTATATTAAATATTGACATGTAATTATAATCCCATATTAAATAATGAAAAGCATAAATGATTAAACCCCCCAGTGTTGAATAAATATTAACTTGGGTTTATTTGTTCTTTTCAACAGAAGGGGAACATGATGCGCCCCATTGATGCTGAAATAAAGGTGGAAGTATAAGATTCACATTACTAATTATTAATAATGTTTTATATATATATATATATATATATATATATATATATATATATATATATATATATATATATATATATATATATATATATATATAGTTGGTTTAAGTTATAGGTATTGTAACACATAGGAATGATGAACCCTTAAGTAGAAATTATAATGTAATAGAATGTTTATATTCGACAAGTCATTGTCATTATTTTAAATAATATTTTGCAGCTATTGAGTATTAAAGCGAGAGTTTGCTTTATAAATGTTATATTATATTAAAGCACGTGCAAATTCTGTAAAAATTCTAATCTAATTTTTACGTTCGAAAGATTCTTAGACTTTAAAACTGATTTCGTATTCCATGTATTTTCCATGAGCCAAATGATATTTATATATTATTTTTTTATGTCAGGTGTTTTAGTAATTTAATGAAATCACAGTTTATTAAATGATTATAAAAGTGAAATTATGACCACATCCATAAACAGACAAAATCAGAGTTAAATATATTTATATTTGTTTGTAATATGTAAATTGGGGGAATTAATTATCTATTTACTCATCTGAACATACGGTACATGGAAATGTGAGAGTTTCATGCATAAAATAATTCAAATGCTGGTCAAAAGATTCAGTTACTGTTCAAATCAAACATCAGAATGGGAAAAATTGTGATTGCTGTTACTTTAACTGTAACATGGTTGTTTTTGCCAGATAGACTGATGTAAGTATTTTGGAAACTGCTGATCAACCAGAAACAGTTTCTAGCATTCTGTGATTAAATGATCTACAGGATAAAACACCTTGTTATTGAGTGATTGGAAGAAAATGAATACACTTATTTGAGCTGACAGGAAGTGTATAGATTAGATTAGATTAGATTAGATTCAACTTCATTGTCATTGCACATGTGCAAGTACAAGGCAACGAAATGCAGTTGGTGTCTAACCAGAGTGCAATAACAGCAAGTGTAGGATATACAGTGTTTACACGATTTACATAAATTAAATTAAATGGTATTATAGGACTATAAAGAGTAATTTACAGATGTGTATGTACTATGAACATAATATACAGATGAATTTATATGTACTATGAACATAATATACAGATGAATATATATGTACTATGAACATAATATACAGATGGCTATTACTCTATAAAAACTCAGATAAGCACTCTTTACATGCTACAAAGCTATAGCTCCTTGTTCTAGACCAGATAGAGTGGGCGTATTTTATTGCTCTTTGTAACTCATCCACCAAATGCTTTTGGTTTTTTAGGCATTCTGAGATGCTTTTCTCCTCCCTATGTATGTAATCATTGCTTGATATTACAGTACCTGTCTTGGCATCTCAAATCAGTCTGACCATTTTTCTCTTTCTTTTCTTATCAGTCAGGTGTTTCCTTCCACAGAACTGTCACTCACTCAGTGTTTTTTTTCTTTAGTTTATTATTCTATACTTTAGAGACTGTAATTTTGTGTAAAAAAGAGTGCCATCTGGCACCAGTATCCATGCCATGACCCAAGTCAATGAGATTACATTTGTCCTTCAGTCTGTTTTTGATGTGTACGTTAACAGATGAACTGTCTGCATAGATTTTGCATTGTAGCGCTGTCACATGGATAGATCATTAGATATCCACATGATTGTAAATTTAAAACTATTTGAGGGGACAGTGCGTGTACATTTTGATATAGTTAAAGGAGAATATCAGCTTAGAAGATTGTGTTAACAGGGCATATGTACACTGTTATATCAAGCACATAATCATTATACAGACGACTAAAAATTATTGTCTTAATCACTCATACCGTTTAACTTTCCTTCACCAGCTTAAAGGTAGAAGAACATCTCCATTATCCCAAGACAAGGATGGCCATTCCCATGATCCTCTATTGCTTCAAGTGGTCCGGAAGGGACACAGGAGGAAAGCAGGAACTGCATCAGGAAGTGCCAGACTTATGGCTATCACAGACTGTATGGACAACTCCACGCAGACAGATATCAGCTTCCAGAACTTTCTGGGTGTTGGTCGAGGGAAGCATACCAGCTGCAGCTCTCCGAAACCCCCTCCATCTCCTCCACTTCCCCCAATGGTGGAGTCATACCTGCTTAATGACCTGTGAGTACAATCCATAAATACTGCACTAAATGTCCTTCTTTTTGTTATGGAATGAAAACTGTTGGCATGTTAATCAAATCAAAATCTGAACAGCTGGAAGAACAGCTGGTTTATATCAGCCAGCCTTTCTATTGTGAGCACCATTATACAGATGTAATAATAATGTAATAATTAAATATGCAAAAATATTCATCCAGCATGGTTATGAGATCTGATTGAAGTGTCTACGCTTTTTATTGGCTTGATTTCAATGTAACCTGATTTTATCCCAGTGTGCGGCACACAGATTTTCATTCTCTGCTCAAGCCGTTCTCAGGAGTCACAGGAGTAATCTCAATTTTATTACTTCTTTTACCAGCTCATGTTCTTCCCCTCGCTTACACCGTCAACCATAACACAATGTTATCCAGCATAAAAAAAATAATGCAATAATAAAAAAACGGGGATGATGCAATGTTCAAAATGCAGTCTGTACAAACAGGGAATCACAGACACATTATAGAGTGTATTTATTGCGCAGAAAACAAAACCACAAAAAAAAAACCCACATTAACAACTATTCATAGTATGCCTCAACTGGCTGTGCATTTATGAATTTTAAAGTAGTGACTATAACTACAGCTACAGCATCAGCAAAGTACAATAAACAAACAGCTCTATAAGTAGTTAAATCGTATATTTCTATTGCTGTTCTCACACACATACCTTAACTCACTTGAAATAATGCTGTTATATACTAAATACTGGTTTGAGAGCCCTTCGGTGCCTTGTGTCCTGCATAAATTCTGTCCTAAATGGCTCATTAAAGAGAAAAAGGAGAGGCAGTGTGTGAAAGTGCTGCCTACAGAAACATATCCCTGTTACCATACTAAATGACTCTCTTTATAGTACTCTGGAGAAGGACTCTGCTGATCCCAACGATTACCTAGATGTTACTAATCACGAAGTGGATCGACAGGAAGAGCTGGAATATGAGGTTTGAATACAGTTTCCCGAACACCACTGCTACCAAATATTCCATTAGATTCTATTATACAATCAGCAGTAGATTTAATTTACTGCTTCTTTAGATACCAGTATGTGAGGCAGTATCTGATCTGTGCCTTGCTGTGAGCATTCCATTTCTCTCTGTCAGGAAGTGGAGCTTTATAAGTCCAGTCAGCAGGACAAGCTTGGCCTGACAGTGTGCTACCGCACTGATGATGAGGAGGACCAGGGTATCTATGTAGGAGAGGTAAATTGAAACTCAATTATATCGTGTTGAATCCAACCTGCAGGTATGCAGCGTTTATCTGACTGACCGTTTCATTTACCTAGGTCAATCCAAACAGCATTGCTGCTAAAGATGGCCGCATCCGAAAGGGCGACAGAATACTGCAGGCAAGTGTGCACTGAATGCAAGTGTAAAAAGAAACCTTCAAAATGAAAGTATGATATATAAAAAAAAAGTGTTATGATCAAATATTGATGAAGAATCCTATGCTCTAAAAACCAGGATTCAGCAAAACCTTTAAAGGTTCCCCTAGGCCAGGGGTGTCCAATTTATCCAATAGTTGTCTGTGTGGGTGCAGGTTTTTATTCCAGTCAAGCTGAAGCCATGCCTCACAGTCTAACGAAAGCCAAGATTAACTAATTAAACAGGTGCAATCAGGCCTTGTGTCTGGTAAATTAGAATGAAAAACTTCAGACCAGCCTGTCCTTGTGGGACAAATCAAATTTATTCGTATATTTTTAAGAATTTGGACTCAATTACCTCAAAATATATCATAGCTTCAGGATCCCTAGTTCAGTCCTGAGCACTGGTTACCATCTGTGAGGAGATTTGTATGGTTTTTAACCCTGTCTCTACATGGGTCTCCCTCCCGGTTATCTAGTTTCCTCTGTCACACCTTCTAAAAAAAACAAGCCAATGGTTTTATTGTGTATTATGTATACTTGCCCCTAGTTGTGAACGAGTGTATCGTCATTCGGGGTGTATTTCCAAATCATCCCCAGTGCTCGTGGGATATCTTTTGGAGCTAATGTGAGTCTGAGAGGATAAAGCAGTTATTAAAGCCGAATGAATGATGAATGACTAAAAAAAATTATTCCTCCTTGCCTGACATCAATTGCAAAGCACTGCTGGAGTCTATTTTTATTCACAACGTGAAATCCGTTTTCCGTGAAGGCGCTTTGGTGTTGACAAACCCGGAATGCAATGTTCCACATTGTTCATTGTTAATAACAGTTACACTGAAGTCTGACGATCAAACGTTTTTTTTTTCCAGATAAATGGAGTTGACGTACAGAATAGAGAAGAAGCAGTGGCCATCCTTACCCGAGAAGACAGCACAAATTTTTCACTGCTGCTTGCCAGACCAGATGTGGAGGTAAACATAAATATTGATACAGACGTGGTTAAATATTTGAAATGTATGCATATCCATGTATGCACATCTGCATGTCCATGACAGCTAATACATCTACTCCATCGACTACTGACAGCAGAGCCCGAAAATAATGGCTTATTTTGCTGATGGGAGGGAAACGGCACACTCACATCAGTCATGACTGAATCATGTGATCACTCTTAGTGATGTCTGTCAAAGCTTTGATGCAGTTCCATTAACTCTATTCCACAAGGAGAAGAGGACGAGAACCAGAGAGAAAAAAAAAACTGATTTTAGTTCAGTCATTAAAAAGACATGAGGAGAGGACAAAAAGAACAGGAAAATGAAATTGAACACTGGAATATTAGACAAAAGATAGAATGGTGGCACACAGTAGAACGGATTTAATCCCGGGTACAATTTTTATTTAACGTTTTAGGGTATAAACCTGCCAATCATAATTTAAATGATATTGCTGGAAGATGGACGCTGTAAAAAGGGCCCCATTTGTGAAATCTTTCGCCTTTACTTGACAGGCTTTGCTTTAAAAATGAATAACAAATACAATAAAGCAAAAAAGATGGAGATTTAACAATATTTTAAAAGCAACAGATCCTTTCATGTTTTTATCATCTCCACTAAAACAAAAGAACTAGTAATTATCAATAGATTAGGATTAGGAAAAAGTAAAGGCCAAATCTGGAAGAGAACGGAGCAAGAAGGTGATACACAGAAAGAGTGAAGAATATTTGGAGAATAAAGCAGGCTGAGATTAAAGGCTTACTAAATAAAGAATATGAGAGAGAAATAGAAGGTGCAGGTGCTTGAGACATGGCAGATAGTGGAGATAATCAATGTGTCTTTTCTTCCAATTCAGAGTAGCAGTCAGATGGCGGCGCAATCGATTGCCACTTGAACAACCTCAGGCAGATATAGTCAATTAATTCTGAGCTACACGATTCAGTTATCAGCTTTTGCAAGAGTAATGTTTGTATATGGATCTCTATGATCTCATTTGGAACATTTTTTGTCATACTGAATACTTGAAGTCCGATATCTGTAGCACTGTATATTGATATTGCCATCTAGTGTTTAAACGTGTTACTGCATGCATTTGCTCAAAGAATTTACATAATATTTAACGTTTTGCACCTGTTCTGGCATAACAACTTTGTGCAATTTTCCTTTTCCTTTTTTCTCTCTCTCTCAAACTACAACAACATCAACAAAATGTACGCAAATTATGGAAACCCTTATTCTATTACCATATTAAGCTGGAGACTCAAATGGACCCTGAAGATCTGGATTTCGAATTACCAGTAGGCATGAGTGTGGACACTCTAAACAGCTCGCACTTATCCAATCTATACCATCATCGGCAGCAAAGAGGCCAGGCGGGAATTCATGAGGTCCCATTACACAATGAAACACCCTTGCTAAGCTTGGCCACACTTAATAACAGCCAGGAGCTGGACAGTGGTGTGGGACGAACTGACGAGAGCACCAAGAATGAGGAATCATCCGAGCACGATATACTCCTTGGCGACGAGCAGACCAGTGCCTCCAATACCAACACCACTAATACACCACATAGTCTCCGCAAGTTCAGGCCTGGCAGGGGCAATGGAGGTGGTGGAGATACTCCATCCCCATTACTCCATATTGGAGAACTTCACTTCAGCACAGACTCCCTGGATTGTGGTGGTGCAGGGGGAGGATATTTCCATGATCCAGTGAGCACAATGATGATGCCTGGTCTGACCGAAGAGGAGTGTGAGAGGTACAAAGAGCTGCTAGAGATCAAGTGTCGCTATGAAAGAAATATAAAAGAAGGCAACGGAAAGAAAAGCGCTGAGGAAGTAAGTAAGAAGGAAGAAGGGGAGGAGGAGGAGGAGGAGGAGGAAGAAGACAAAGAGGTGTCTCTGGATGAAAACTCGAATGAAAGCCTGACTCCGCACGAGATGGCACTCCTGGAGGAGGAACTACGGCATCTTGAATTTAAGTGTCGGAACATTCTGCGGGCACAAAAGATGCAGCAGCTACGAGAGCGCTGTCTAAAGGCATGGCTGCTGGAGGAGGAGGCTGCAGCAAGGGGGTCTAATGACCTTCAAGGTTCGCCACACCATGAGCTGTCAGATATCAAAGAACTCCCTGAGAGAGAGCGATCCGACAAGGACACCAGTAGTGCTTACAATACTGGAGGAGAAAGCTGCAGAAGCACACCTTTGGTGAGTGATCGCCTCTCTCCTGTGGCTCAGATAGATGAGTCTGGTTCTGCTTTGCAGGTGAGACACAGAGACCGACCAAGCTGGAGTGAGAGGGGACGTGGTACACTCAGTTATTCACCCAGTAGCTACAAGAAGTTTCACATGAACACCAATATCAACCAGAAGTATCACTCTTTGTCTCGAGAAGGGACCACTCGTTCACTAGCAGATGGTGGTACACAGGGCAGGAGCTCGAGATCCAACAGCATCCATGAAAGGACCGGTGGCCGTAGTGCTGAATCTAGTCCCTATTTTACTCGAAGACATCACTCTAACCGACCCAAGCCGGAGCGCTACCAGAGCTGCATGCAGCTAGGCTCCTCATTCACAGAGACCACTGTGGATAGAACTGTGGAAGGGGAGAGTGAGGCGCCAGTTGGCAGTAGTGGCCGGGCAAGCCCTATGAGTTTAGCAAACAGCACACTTAGCCCCATGCTCCACACCAGCCCAGCAAAACACTCGCTGGATTTGCCTCTGCAGCTTCCACCTGCCTTACCACGCATGGAGTGGAAGGTGAAGATCCGTAGTGATGGTACACGCTATGTAGTAAAACGACCTGTCCGCGATCGCTTACTGAAGGCCCGTGCCATAAAGATCTGTGAAGAACGGAGCGGCATGACCACTGATGATGATGCTGTAAGCGAAATGAAAATGGGCCGATACTGGAGCAAAGAGGAGCGCAAGCAGCAGTTGCTGAGAGCCCGGGAGCAACGACGACGACGCGAGTTTATGATGCAATGTCGACTAGATTATCTTCGCAATCGTGGCCAAGACCTCGGGAAGGATGGGCAACAGGAGCCAGGTCAGGCTCCTACCTCCATTCTAGAGATAAGCCAAAAGAAGAGCTCAAAGAAGCGCAATCGTCGCATTCTGGACAATTGGATCACCATCCAAGAGCTGTTGGCTCATGGTTCTCGCTCTCCAGATGGGACAAGAGTCTACAACCCTCTTTTGTCTGTCACTACTGTCTAAGAGAATAGCACAGAAAAAAAAAGCTTGAGCAATCTTACAAATTTCTGAGTAGCACATCGCCATTACATATAAGCAGCATCGAGGTAACAAGCACAATTGTTTTTCATCTGTGCTGGTGCTCAAAATCCTTCATTTTGAGTAAATGTGCTTATTTTCCTAAAATGTAGATGCTTTGGTTTTAAAATCAAACCAGCTTAATTAATTACCTTCTAAATCCCAAACATGAAGCCTTATAATTTTCTTCTAGTTAGCAAAGACCACCAATAATTACAAAAAAAACCCATCATATAATCTTAGCAAATAGTCTGGATCATGTCTTAAGGAAATAACCAAAAACCAATGAAAATCTTAGACCTCAGCTATAGTGAAATATTATACAGCATGTCTTAATTGGAGCTGACTTGGTGCTACTTTCTGTGTTAAGTGTCTAAGCATCAACTCCAACCTTACTGGAATAATGAACAAACGTTGTAAGGTCTACAGATATGCATACAGTTGGAAATGCTGAAAAGCTGTTTAGTGCAAATTGTTACATATTAGGTCTTCAGTTATAACAAATACTTGTAGAAACTGAAAAGATGTTCATTAGGGCCTTGTTTTAGTTCTATTCTATCTAATGCTATGAGGAATTCTGGAATCTAGGCCCATAAATCAGCATCCAGTCCCAGCACAACTTCTTTGGCAGCACAATAAATTCCCAGGCACATAAACGTTATTTGTGTGAATTCTACAGTCTATATTACATACTCTCACAAGTAAACTGCTAAAATAAAATAAATTCCAGAAGAAGACAAATATCTGTGGCTTCTGTCAACAGAATGTTATGTTACAATAGAAATCCGCAAAAGAAAAAAGCACACAGCATGAAAGATCAAAGTTTGAATCAAAACCCTTTATGTTTCGTGTCATTATCCAAACCATTACTAAATGGGGCTCTTTAATACTGTAGAATCCTGTAATGGTTATTTAACAACTCAGTGCTGATACGGTCATTATAAAGTCTAATTTTAAAGCACAGTTTTCCCTTCAAAACCTATAATAGAAAAAGGAAAGGATGTTCCTGCCAGACACTACATTTTAGAACCACTGAGGTTGGACAGACAACATGGTGCTGAATAGGCACGGTGCATGTTGAAGAAAATACTGCCTATACCATAGAAACTAGGACAAGGCGAATGTGCATGAAAACACTAACACCAGCATAACATAGACACAATTTACTGCTTATTAAAAGTAAGGTTCGTCAATATGGACACAATATCCTACACTGAATATCCTGCTACATATTGTGACTGTGGTCCGCTTTGCAATATGTTCAAAGAAAACACTGAAAAGCCCTTAATGTGACATGGGTAAAGCCTTGAAACCCTGGTGTGAATAATGAATTATTTATGGGATTAGTCGGTGTGATTTATACTCGAGCAGAATGGTGATATATGTTTAAGATAATCACAGCCTCACAAATGAAATAGTAATCACTGTAATCATTAATTGATATCAATGATATATTGTAATATCAGTTTGAAAAGGCACAGAAAATATGAACAATGTGATACACTGTGAGTGATCGACTCAGTGGCACTTTTATAAGGAATACAGCTACAACTGCACATTCGTGCAAATGTCAGCCAATCGTGTAGCAGCAGTGTGCAAATGTGATCTCAGGATCGTGGAGATGCCTAGATGAGGAACGAGATCCGAAGAGAATAGCCAGACTGAAACACTATGAATTCTTCTGCTGTTGCATACCATCTGCCTCAAAATTCAATGTGTTGTGGATTATGGGATGCTTTTCTGCTCACCACAGTTGTAAAAAGCTGTTACTTAAGCCAATGAGATACTTTGTATACGTCCCCATTCTGATGTTTGATGTGAACATTCACTGAAGCGCTTGACCTACTTACTTTTATTCGGCTTCTCCCGTTAGGGGTCGCCACAGCGGAACCATCTGCATAAGTTGGCACATGTTTTTACGCTGGATGCCCTTCATAACGCAACCCTCCCCATTTATCTGGGCTTGTGGCAGGCACTATGGCTTGTGCAACCCTAATGGCTGGGGTTAGTTCCCTGACCGGGGATCGAACCCGGGCCACAGCGTTGAGAGCGCCGCATCCTAACCACTAGACCACCAGGGAACCTACTGAAGCGCTTGACCTAAATCTGCATAATTGTAAGCATAGTGCTGCTGCTTCACAATTGGCTGATTGAATAGATGAATGAATAAACAGGTGTATGGGTGTTCCAAATAAAAAGGCCAATGAATAGAAAGTGCTGAGAATGTGTGTACAGCCATAACAACTAAAACATAGATCAAATTCTACCAGCAGCATCAATTGAAGCACAAGACCAAAAAAAGGCCAAATCCGTATTTATGCAGCAGATGATGCTCTGCAGAGTGCCCATTCCTGAACTCTGAATCACAGTATGAGTGACGTGTTAAATTGTAAATAAGTATGTGAACAAACAGAAAAACCGCTTTGCTTATAACTTATTCTGATCACTCTCACCCTCCGCTCTATGCTTACCAAGTGACTTTTCCCACTTTTGGACTGTGAAACATTTTTTGCATGAATTTAATGAAGTATAGCACACATTAACAGAAATATTCTATGGATTATATTGGTGTATATCCATTGCTCAGTATAGTATTTATGTGATCATTGTTTCTTACTTCAGTTTCTATTGATTTGTTGGTATGTTAGTTACAAGTAGATTTTTATTATATTGGCGCAGTTGGTACCTGTCGATTCATATCAGTGGTCCTATTTACACAAGCTGTAACATGCATTCGATCTTAAATGGTCATTTCAGTGTGCTGTTAACATGGTCTTTATGGCATTTTAGGGAAATAAAACCATTTTGTATTGCTTAGTAATAAATGCATTTGTCATTCAAATCATTTTGATCAGTTGGGAGTTTTGGGGCAACAGAAGAAAAAAAAAAAAACACTCATATTACACGCAAACATACACAAATCACACACATGCTAAGTACTAACATAGATAATTCATATAGATAACCAAGCAGGAAAAAACCCCAACAATGTCCAACAGCAAGAACATATTTTATAGAATAAGAGCAATAAATAATCACATAGAATTTCTCTGAATTAGGTTGTGATGGAAACGTCATACATATATACAAAAACTTCATACAGTGTCATCTTTTTAAATATAATTACTGCTCTGAAACACGTACTGATACAACTTTACAGTTACATTTTGTTCCCCGGTCCCTAAAATGTAAACAATAGTTCATCTCCCTGCTCCCAGCCAGTTATAGACATTATAACACAGCCCATTCCAGAGTAAATACAGAATATTTATATTAGCTTATATGTACATTCAAGTTTTTATACAGCGTCATTCAGTTAAGTGCAGTAGAACATGCAACACATTGGCACACTGGCGCAAGACATCGGCATTTCCAATCAGGAGTAAAGACGCTTTCCAAAACGATGAATCTAATTCAATAGGTCTGTTAGTCATCTGTGATTTATTTTTGAACCTTCAGTTCTTCAGGCCTCATAACACTTACTGCAAGCACAAGAGTGAAACTAGCAAACTACCTCATAGAAGGATGAAGAGTGATGGGAGAATGATTATAGCTGTGCTCAAAATTTAGACGACATCCTACAGCCAAACATTCACACCATATTGAACACACATCCTTTGCTAAACAGCTCTCTAATGACTAACTGTATAGTATCCCAGGTTAGATGGCAGTCTAATGTTAGATTTCACATAGTAATACATCAAAAAACATATTAAAAATCACCTAGTTTGCTCGTTAAATGTTTTCCATAAACTTCTAGAGCCATATTCAGAGTTGAAAACTCAAGTTTTAAAAGAATCAACAGGATTAATCCTTATACAGAGCTGATCTGTTAAGTTTTAATGCTCGGGGGTTCTTCATTTGTATCCTGGTTACACCCTTCAAACCCATATACAGTAGGTCTTTACACAGGGAAATAGAAATAAAAAATCTAAAATTATAATTCAAAATGGTTATTGTGGCGTTTCATATAAAGATGTACTAATATATATTTCACAATAAAGATTTCATATTATGAATTCATATTTTCCTTTCAATTCGCATGCCGGAAAAGATAAAAAAAACAAAAAAAACCAACAAAAAAAAAAAAACCTGAAAGAATTAATCGGATGACTGCAATCTGAATTCCGCTGTATTCAAGATCTGTTGGCCAAACTCAACTCTGAATATGGCCATGTATTGAACTGAAGTGTCTGTTTAGTGACATAGGATTGGGGAGGTGTATCCTTGTGAGTGTGTGTGTGTGTGTGTGTGTGTGTGAGTGTGTGCATATATTGGGGTGCTGGAGTAAGAGATGATCTAGCAAGGCACTGCACTTGTAGGCCTTGAGTCTTTGTACGCACAGAGTAAAAATAAAAGCTTTTGTTTTGCACCTAGAGCAAACATTATCTGCAGAACCATAAAAGCAGCATACAAATAGATGCAATGGAAACCAAGTGTGAAATGTTATAGCTGGTGTGCACAGATACACCAGTCATAATAGCATGCTTTCATATAGAAACAAGAGGGCCAAGATATGTAACTTGATGTAAATTCACATTCTTTTAAAGAGTGACTGGCTTAAGTACAAGTGTATGGCTTCTGGCAATGAGTTTATAATACTGATTTTTTCTTTCCCCCAAGCAAAACAAGTTCCTGAAATAGGTAGCCCAATTCTCAAAAGTTCTCAAAAGTTCTCAAAAGTTCCGTTTGTACACATGAAATACCACTGCGTTAGATTGAAAAAAAAAAAAAAAGGCTAATAGAAAACAAACCAGCACAGAAACAATATCCATATTAGTAGTAAGTGTTACATCAAAATATTAAGGATAATATCAGTAATATTTGACATCATAATAGTAATAATGAAAAACACACTTGAATCATATCATTTATGTAAATTGTACTGTACAATCAATTCTTGAGAGAATGTCTTCATCTGTTGATGCTTAGAATTCAGTTCAACTGTCTTTTGAGTAAAAAATAAGTATTTATACAATTCATTCTGCAAGATTGATATTAAATAACCATACAGTGCTCTCCTTGCAAACACTGTAAATATATCCATTTATTTAGGTTTCTTTTTTGGGAAATTCAGTTGCTGCATTTTTAGGATCAACTGATCCTAAAACCTTACATTAGGCACTAAGGCTATGTAATAAGTTGCCAAATACAAGTAATTAGCAAGTCATATAAGCCTGTTTGAGTTCTGATAGCTAAAAGTGTGTTCAAAGAAAAATAATTCAAATCGAACTACCAGACAAGTCATACTTATCAAGTAATTTTGGCACTTAAACCACAACTAACTAATTATATCAATTTGGAAAAAAAAAAACAATATAATCAAAACATTATATAATATTTATATAATAAAATATTTAACTTTTCACCTATTTATAGACACACCTTTTTTTTCCTGAAAAAAAGCAATGCAAACTGAATGAAAAGAACTGAAGTACCTTTAAGTATTTAAACTTTTTTGGTTTGTAAATTGGTGGGCTATGCCTAGATTTTGCAGATTTAAATTTTGAAAATAATTACATATACCTAACGATCTATTTTAAAATATTTTCCCTTTTAGACTCCACACATAGGACTAAATGCTGGAATGCTGCCTCCTGAATGGCTCTCTCTCCTATAATGGTCTCTTTCCACAACAAATGTTTTATTACAAAAAAGTTTGTAAAATAAACAGGATGTGTTATGGTTCAAAGTTATGGCTGAGTCTTTTAAAGCTGTGAAGCTATAGTCCAACACTGACAGCCATTAAGTCCAAGGTATGTGGAAAATGTGGAATGTATCACTCAGTTCTGTAAAAATAAAATAACATAAAAACTTGCCTCGACCCGGAATGATTGTCATTTGACACTAAAAATTAAATGAACCCTTGTTGCTTTAATGTCCATGCTTTTTTAGGGATGTTCATGAAAAGTTGATACTTCCGTTCTATCCTGCGCTTTACACTGACTGGCTGGTAAAGCTGACTTTCTGACTGCCTCTGTAGCAGGACAGTTGGTTCCCTAAAAGCTTTTGAGTCAATGTCTCCTGTAAAGGTGTGCAGCAACCTCATACAATTACCACTTTTGGCAACACTGCATTTCCTGCTTATAGCGCTGTTATTTTCGGAGGAATAACAGAATCAGCTCTTCCTTCAAGTCTTGTCACGTCCAGCCTCCTGATTTTGCATTTATGAAAGAGTTTGGGTGTAATGAGTACCAGCATGAAACGAGAGCAAATAGCATACGCATTCATTGGCCCAGCTATTGGTTACTCTCCATTACCCTTCACTCTACATATGTGGAAAGCGGATGTGGAAGTAGCAAAGTCGGACCACAGTGTGTTTCCGCTTGCGTGGGCTTGGGTTCCTCCTTTTATGAACTCTTGCCCTGCTAGCTTTGCCACGTCTTACACAACTGTACTGATACGACTGATGGGCTTTGACTTCGAGCTGCCGCTTGTGCTGGCGCTGCCCGCTGTGCTTCCTGCTCCCGGCCCCTGGTTGATCATCTGCGGTGGCAGCGGCGAGAGAGGTGTAAGCGGTGTAAGAGGGGTGTGGGGGGAGGTAGGAGGGGGTAAAGGCGAGTGCGGCGGAGGAGGTGGGATGGAGGACAGGGGTGGATACTGAGGCAGATAGTGTACTGGGGCCTGTGGCACGTGACGTGCTGTGATGGTGGAGGGGGCCTGTGGAGGTGGGGCAAACACAAAGTGAGGTTGATGGGCGGAATGATGCAGTAGTGGATGGGGACTGTGGACGTGTCCGGCGTGACTGTGGGTATGAGAGAGAACGTGGGAGTGGCCGTGAGGGTGCGGGTGGGGCTGGGAGTGAGACAGAGTCAGTGGCAGCTTGGCTGGATGTGGCAGTGGGATGTGAGTGTGAAAAAAGCTGAATGGGCTGACAGGTGAATGTGGGGAGTGAGGAGACAACGGAGGAGGGGTGCAGCCCACGCTGGAATGGCGGCCATGCTGATGCACGGCATGGTAAGAGTGCTGCTGTTGAAGTGGCGCGTGAGAGGGAAGAGGTGAACCACGGCGGGGAAGTGAACTGCGTTGCAGAGTGTGATGCATTACGTGTGGATGGCTGACGACCGAGGGTTGTACGTGGTAACGATGATTCTGATGCTGGTGGTATGGAGGTGGAGGTGGACCAATATTGCTGTGGCAGTACTGTGCGTGCAAAGCCTGGATCTTGGAGGGCCCGCCGAGGTCGGACTGACTGAGGGAGGAAGGTGACGGAGGAGGTGGGCCCCCGGTAGTAGGCGGGGCCACGGGCGCAGGGTAGGGTGGTCCTGGGGGAATAAGTGGGGCCGGAGGTCTGGCCCGCTTGCTGCCAAACAGAGAACCCAGGAATGAACCGGAGCTGCCCCCTCCTGAACCTCGGTCGCCGGTGTTGGGGAGCACCCCTGCCCCAGCGATCCCTACGGCGTTGTGTAACTGCCCCGGCCCACCCCCCACCCCTATTCCGGGGCTCAGGATGGGGCGGTGAGGCCGGTAGTCTTCCAGCCCATAGCAGCTGGGCAAAGCGCCCCCCATTGGCAGGCGCTGGTGAGGCCGGGGGCTGTTAATGATGGATCCCTATAAACAGAGGTAGCTAGAATGATTAGATTGCAGTGTAGTGGGAATGTTCTAATACATGCACTCACGTTTACACTTTGTACACAAAGGTACTAGATGGAAACAAATAAAAAACGAATAAAGCTGAGAACCCCTGAGAGGACACCACATTACATAAGGATTTAAAAGAATTCAGGATGTTCCTCAAGTTATTTTTTAAACAGGATGCACAGTAAGGACAGATCTGTGTGCTTCCCTCAAGCACAGAGACCAGTACAGACATCAGGCAATGTTAAAAGAATTGTGGCACAGGGCAGTGTACACAAAACAAAAAAGCAACGTTTTAGGAGCCATGCAGGGAATTGTAACATTCATATGTAATAACGGGTGGAAAACAATACCTTAGTACAACATCAAAAACTTACTTCAATGGTACTGTCCAAAGAGCCCGCACTATTTCTGCGACCCCGCTTTCCTGTATCCAGTCAAAAAAGTTCAATTGTGTGTCAAAATTACAGTCTGCTTTTTTCATGTACTATACAAATGTCTTTCACAAATTGGTCCTTTCACGATAACTTTTTTTATGGCTTATAGCTACTTGATCCCTGTACTCAACACAGTCTATATTTAATTATGACTATACAGAGCATTTTTCACATCCTGAATTTCACCCCTAAAAACAGATTAACACACACCTTTTCAAACACTTTCGGAAATGCAGGATGCTTTCTTCACTAAAGTGTATTCTTAACCTCATTGTAACTTGACAAGTGTGTCTATAAAAAGAGACTGTGTGCATGTCTATGAATGACTAAGAAATCCCTATTCACTATTGAAGCAAACCTGTAAATGTGTGTCTTTGTGTGCTTTACCTGTATCTGAGAGATCTCTCAGTGATGAGCTAAGCGCTGTACGCTTAAGCCCATCCCCTGTGGCATATGTGTCATCAAGGCTAGGCCTACCCAGAGTGCCATTCACTGCCTCAGTCTTTATTCCATCCACCCCACCACTCACATCTCCACTCATAAGTCCAGGCCGCATAACACCTTTCTGCTTCTCCAGCTCCGCTGCAGAGATAACATAATGGGATAAGGACACTTCATACAGTTTCATTACTGGTGTAGACAACACAAATCATTAACAAAGCTGTCATAGTCGTACTGCCTTACACTCAGAAAATTTTTATTTATAATGTTTTGACAATGAAAACTTGGGTGTATTTGGAAAAGCAGAGAAAAATGGCTCACATTCTACTCGATATTTTTCCATATCTTGCACTTCAGCAATGCTTTCTCTCAGGTCACTGACAAAACGTGTCCTGTCTTGCTGACTCGGTGCTGTGAAGACAATCAGGACCTTACGCTCCCCTCCTGGGATGGCTGAGGTTAACCGAATACCATGGGGATAGTCTGAGGAAGAAAGAGAAATAGAGATAGAGGGAGAGAGGTGGATAAATCATGAGTATTATACATTTTCCACACTCCCTACACTTGAAAGCTCATTTCAGGAGACAGCACAACTGATCATAACAAATATACTGCGGATTAGGAAAAAAACATGCATTCTTGATGATTTTTGGACTATTTCAAAATTAAATAATGAAATAAAACAAACTCTTTACCTATTATGCAAACTGCACAACACAGTGAACTAATACATAAACAATAACAAGACATGATGAACTGGGTCTGTTTTTCACTTATCTGTCATCAGCAAGTGCACAAGGGCCAAGAGAGAGTGGCTAAATGTCACACTGAAGCGCAGCGCCAGAACGAAGTGATAACATAAATAAAGAAGGAGGGACAGATGGAGAGACAGATGGAGGAATGAATATACTTACAGGAGTTTTGGAACATGTGAACCTGCATCTCCACTAGAGGAAAAGACTGTCTGAAACTGTATGTCACTGATGTCTTCTTCTTCTGGAAGATCTTTGTTACCTACATATAGAGATGTGTAGGTTACATTTAATAAAGCTTTAGCTTTAATAAGTGAGCTTTTTGAACAGATATGTAACTCACTGCTGGATAATATGGTGTTGGGAATAATAAGGCCAGCAATATAAGATGGCATAACTGTCAAAATGTCTGTGCCTGATTCATATCGCATTCTTTGTAAAAAAAAAAAAAACTTCTAATGTACAAAGCTGCCAACCAATGTGAAATGCCCAGGTTAAGGCATTAAGAAAGAGAATACATTTTCAATTTCTTGTACTAAACATTTATAAAATAAACAAACATTTTTAAGCCAATTGTGCCTCCAAAAGCAAGCTGTAAAACAATGCTATGCTTGTCGCTTAGAGTAGCCAGTGCTGCCAGTTTTTATACAGATTGTGAGACTGTATTATTAATCCCGCTTCAATTCCACTAGAGAGCAAAATTGTCCTTGGACTTCGATAATAAAAGGTGGCATTAAGAAAGGAGTTAGAACTTTATTCTAATGTGTAAGTGTGCATCTGATTATTTTTTAGCATTGCACCATTTGTAGGCTATAAGAAAATACACATAGAATTACCGTAATTTCCGGACTATTAAGCGCACCCATATATAAGAAGCACCCAGTGAATTTGACAAAGATTTTTATTTTGAACATAAATAAGCCGCACCTGTCTATAAGCTGCAGGTGTCTACACTGAAACTAATGAACTTTACACAGGCTTTAACGAATGACAGTGTTTGTTACACGGTGTAACGGGTGAAATATGTTGTGGATCCTTTAAGAGCAGAGCTGCATTTTGGGAATAGCCTGCCGTCGCATTTTTTCCGCTATTACTGCATGTGTGCAAGACCGAGGAATATGTCCTTATTATTTTCTGATGCTCATTTCTAAGTTTCTTTGATTAACCCATAACGCTGTTGCCAAGAAAAATAAAAAAGCACGAGTTTTGGAAACCTGTCTGTGCTTATATGATTTCTGTTGCAACTGGAGTTAGCGAGCTCTCCCAACCCCTTCTCCCATGGTGCGTTTTTTCGTTTCCGTTCGGAAATGTCATTGGTCTAATGTTATGTCGCTCAGTTTTTTGGCTTGAAGTTTGTGAATCCGTGAAAAACCCAGGAAAATTCCATAAATTAGCCGCTTTGTTGTTTAAGCCGCGGGGTTCAAAACGTGGGAAAAAAGTAGCGGCTTATAGTCCGAAAAATACGGTAGGTCCTGTAGATATTTATATATTTCTTTTTACCAGGGTAGAAAAAATATTCTTACCACCAATAGGTCATTAAAAAGAAACACTTCTCTCTGATGAACCCCACTCCGCTGTGGCCTGTTCGGATCAGGAACCTCATAAAGCTGGCAACAGCATACCAGTCTGCGGTGGGGTAGAGAGAGCACCTGACCACATAAAACACAAACACATCCGCAAGAAAATGGGTAATTACCGCAAAAAATATTCAAACAAGCATAAACAATTAAAATATATAGGCAAATTCAAACACTGGTGAGCGAGATTACAGAACTCACTGGTTTTTTGCCTACAATCACTCTTTCCACTGCCTGCACTTGAGACACATGATCATCATTGGTCCTCAGCTCCCACTTCTGAATACGATGGTAGATTCCAACCAAAAGGTCCCTTGGGATGTCCTGTCCATTATCCACTCCTTGTATGCATAATTAGAGTAAAAAAAAAAGGGGAGACACTTTAATCTAACTCCAACCCAGCAGTGTTTATCATCACTGAACATTTTACTTTTTATTCCCACCAATTATTTGACCCTTATTCGATTTAACCATATTAAACCACTTTCTATACAACTGATTCTACCACATTATGCATTTGGACCAAATATGTAAAGTTAGGATCAAATTTAATGCATGCAATTAGTCAACCATATGTCATCGACACTGCATACAACCATGCAGATACAGGATGAGAGTTACTTTAGTTACTGCAGTTTGAATATTTTAGAAGCAATCAATCTCCTGGAATGTGTAAGAGGTTATGGTATTTTTATAGGAAAAGCTGTGAAAAATACTTTCGTAGGTTGAAAGACATTGTTGTTGAGAAAGTTTAATATTACAAAAATGGACAATTTGTTGGTACCCTTAAAAAAGAAGTATAAACAGTGGTTTAAAGTTTAACTTTATGTTTTTGTTTAGCTGTTTTCCTTGCTAAAATGCATATTGACAAGCCACAGTGCTTCTGGGAGATTGCCTTTTGGACAGATGAGAGAAAACCATAGTTTTTTGACAAAGCACTTCAGCTGTATGAGCACAGGGGCAATAATGAACTTTCAAAGAAAGGAACATGATTAATACTGTAAAACATCGAGAAGGCTAAATCATGTTTTGGGGAGCTTTGCTGCATCTAGCACATTTACGGAACTTGGCAGACACCCCTATACAGAGAGGTTTACAACTGAGCAGTAGAGGGTTAAGGGCATTGCTCAAGGATTCAACAGTTGCAGCTTGATGGTGCTGGGATTTGAACTTGTGATCTTCCAATCTAGAGTCCAACGCCTTAACCACTGAGCTACCACCTCCCTCATAATGTAGCACAGGTAGTTTATATCTGTGCAGCACACAATGAAATCTTCAGCGTACCAACCCTTTATATAAGCAAAATGTCTAGCATCAGAAAGCTCTTTTTAGGTCACAGCGTTTGGGTCCTTCAACAGGATAATAATCCAAAGCAGAAAGAAATAGCTAAGAAGTAAACACTAGACTATTCTGAATTGCCCTTTTATAGGCGGTCATCTGAATCATATAAAACATCTATGGAAAATTTTAAACATCAGTCTGGAGAAGGCGTCCTTCAACTCTGAGACAGATGGAGCAGTTTGCTAATAAAGAGTGGGTTAAGACAGGTTGTAGACAGGTACTGTAGTCTTATTGAAAGCTTCAGAAATGTTGTGTTTTTCATTTTGCTCCTAAATGTTGTGCAACAAAAAATTACTTTAGGAGTCCCATCATTTTTGTCCGTGCCTTATTCATTTATTTTTATTATTTAAAAGATTCTACTTTAAAATCAAAATCTGACTTGTATTAAAGATGGGATAAACATTGACAGATGGAAAATACTTTTGTCTGTTTCAAGTTACTGTAGAGAAAATTGTGGGTTCTTTTTTTCATGGAGGGGTTCCAAAAAATATTTCCTTGTCTCTACATGTTCATTGCATTTATAAAGAACTGCTGTAAAAAATGTTTCACATTAAGTATGTACAGAGCCTGTTAAAAGTGTGGAAACACCTTGTCTTTTATGTTTTTTTGCGACACATTTTTGTATGTTCATTTACGTTTATATGAAACAAACTAGACAAAAGGCAAAAACAAACAGAATTTGGACAGTGACTAGAAGACATTTCTGTAGACAGATAAAATAAATCAAGATGTAGAACAGGGCAAATAATGTAAGTAGACTGCATCATATCCACACACATATAGGGTCTTGATAGTTTTGGGATGTGTTGGAGCAGGGAAGGTTGGAGACTCATGAACCAACATGGCTACCATTCCATACCATGCAATTCCCTCTGGACTGCAGCTAACAAGACAATGACCTGCAGAATACATTAATGCTCTGTAAGTGTTATTTAGAGAAAGAACTAAATCCTATTGAACTGCTCTGGGATGAACTGGACTCCAAGGTCAAGAAAGAAATATTCAGCTAGTGAAGAACTGCCAGATGTCAAAGTGTAAAACTGATCAAATGGTTTAAATCGGTTATTAATGCTAAGGGAAGATTTTTCAATGAAAATAAGGTTTAGCATCTGTAAATGTACATATTTTTTTGGTCAAACATAAACTTTACTTTTCTAAACATATCATTAAATTACAGTTTGTTGCATATAAAACAAAAGGAACATGCATGTGTCTCTCAAAAACAATAAAAGAAAAAGTTTTATTATAAATAAATTGTATCGCAAGTCAAAACCATCCCTAGTTCAGCTGAACTTTAGGATTTAAGTACCACATTAATGCTCTTTTTCTAAAACAAGCTCCACCTTGTTGATAGAAAGGCCTTGTTCAAGGAAGACAAACGACACTGTACAAATGAAAGATTAGTATATCAAGGCACTGGTACCTCTTAAGTTCTTGATAAAGTCATCTAGCTTCATTTTCCTTTCTGGTTTGACATTAGGGCTGTACATGTCTGTGTTGAGAAGGATGATTGCAAAAGCCAGGATGAAGATGGTGTCAGGGTTCTGGAATTGCCGCACCAACGCTGGGTTACACACACAGTACCTCTGACTGATAGATAGATAGATAGATATAGAGAGAGAGAGAGAGAGAGAGAGAGAGAGAGAGAGAACAGAAAAATTTTATAACTTTTGTTGATGCATTTATAAGAAATTAGTTAAAATTTTAAGTTAAAAGATGTAACACTTGACAGTATATAATGAATGATATTAGGGCACCTAAAGGCTTCCACCAGCCTCTCCACTTTCTGTGCTTCTCCTTGGACCTTAATCTGAGCTTGGAACTTGCGCAAAGCATCATCCAGGTCCATTCCAGAGAAATCCATTTCATCCAGCACACAACTGAGGAATACAGATCACATATTCATGTTGATATTTAACATCCTGCATGCATTTAAGCATTTCATAATTTTGTCTCCTTCTTACAACTTAAGGCAGAGGAGACTGCATTCAGAATGATGGCTCACTATGAATGTTCCAACCTGGTCGACCAGCTGCTACCTCTCCATCTATTTGACAGAACTCACAATGCTAGCAGCTGTTTGCCTAATATGAGGCTAGCATAGCCAATGCAGCTTGAGCCATCAAACTCAGCATGGCCATGCCTGAACTTTTGGGGCTCCAAAAAAACTCAAGGTGTGAATATAGCAGAACTCACTCCAACACATCCTTGTTGAACTGCTTCTGTCGGTTGCCCAGGAATTCCCCGATCATTTGACGACTCAAGCCTTTCCTCTCTAGGATAAAGCGTGCAATGCCCACTGGGGTGTCAGACATAAAGCCTCTTTCAATGAGGTACTGAATGCCTTTCTCTGGCTTCCTGAGACAAGGATTAAAAAATAGGGTTTAGTGATAGGGGAGAGGAAGAATTAAGATGCAACAAGAAAGCACTAAAACACTAATCACTTACTTGTTAAAAAGATTGAGACCAATGCGGTACTGCCTTCTCTGCACCACGTCGTTGTTGAATGCAGGTGAGTCCCAGCTGTGGCGGCTCTCTCTCTGGTAGGTCTGCTTGGTGAGTGCAGGTAGAGGTTCCCTTAAGCTGTCCCGGGAGGATGAGCCCGAGCTGCAGTTAATTGTCTCATTTGAGTTGGTGGTGGAATTAAGAGAGTCGTTATCACCATCTGATGGTTCCATGCCTGTAGAGGGCAACGGTGCTGATGAGGTGGAGGAGAGTGGCGTTAGTGGGGGTTGGGTAGATGATACAGTGGGGTCTGGGTAAGGGTGGTGAAGATGGGCCAGTGGGTGTTGGTGGTGATGGTGCTGCATTGGGTGATGAAGGTGTGGATGGTGCTGCTGGTGCAGCAGGATTGCATGGTGCGGTGGTATGTGTGTGGGGAGAGGTGAGGGAATTGGGCGACCCATAGGGCGAGTCTGGCCCTGGGCTGGGTTGTGTTTGAGAGTTCCCTGGGGTGAACCTCCACCTCCACCCCCCCCACCAGCTGATTCCTGCTCAAACAGCAGTTGCCTGCTGAGGGAGCCTCGGTCTGAGCGATCACTCATGTCCACAGAGCTGTCACTAGGTGGCTCAATAGTTAGAACGGGAAGGTGGGCACCACGAAGCCGATGGTCACGGCACTCAGTGCATGGTGTGCTGCGCCGGCTGTTGCTGCTGCCTCCACCCTCTGCATCTCGACTGTCTTCTCGTCCTACTGCTGTACCACCTAGCCCCCAGTACTCAGTGTCAGTGCTGCTGGGTGCACGTTCCATAGAAAGCGGAGATGAAGGCACGCCGTCTTCCATGTAGAGAGTTACATCACTGTAGGATGTGGCGGTGCTGTCCTCATGCATGCCCCCGAGTACCCCCGCTGTCCGCTCACTTGTCGACATGCCGCGCCGAGAGGGGACCTTGCTGGTCCAGACACATTCGCTAAAATCCTCACTATCGCCTCCACCATCACCCTCCTGGGAATCACCACGCACAGACTGGCACGTTAGAGTGTCATCCATGGAGTCTGCCAGTGATGTTACCTGGCACAAACGTACACATGTACACACAAGTAACATATAAGGTGGAGGAAAAAGGACATAACTTTTACTCTGCATTTATCTGGTACATTTCCTTGAGCCTTTTTGGAAATAAATTTGTCCATATCAATTTTTTCTTTTAGGTCAGACCCACAAAATCCCCAACACACCAACCATGGCTCCTCCTTATGATTATCACCTGCATTTTGTTTACTGACTTGTTATTTACACATATGGCTTTGGACGAATGCAACTTATATTTAGCTCATTTATACAACTGAGCTTTTAGGGCCAAGTGGCAGCTTGATAGTGCAGGGAACTCACAACCTTTTGAGCAGTAGTCTTACATCTCAATCACAACCACTGCCTTTTCCACATATGCCTTATTCATTATTTATTGCATACCGTAGTTCTAATTTGCATGCAAGAATTAACCTTGTCTGGCTGTATGCTCTTCTTCTGTCATATTCCTAAAATAGTTAGAGTGCATGTCCTGTCTACCACCTCATTAAACATTTAAATATATTATTTTCCCTTATTAAAACACTGCTACATTATACTGACATCATTCTGATTGGGCTTCACATAAAAAAATACAATAACATTTAAAAACAGTCCAATTCTACTGTACTTTCCCCCTTGATATCTGCTTATCCTATACCACCAAACCCAACACTACTAGTTCCATCAATCACATAACATTCTTCGATAACTGGTCGGATGTCTTTCGAGCAGCAATACCACGTTTTAACACTTGTCTGCAATAGTCCAATATCATACCAAAAACTACTAGTTAAAAAACATTACTGTACTACATGCCTGATTTAAATTCTGCTGTGCTTAATACAGACCACAGACAAAGTTCTCACTTGTTTGGTAAAAGCATCGTCTGCATGTGAGTAATCCTCTCGGTCAGAAGGGCAGTGTGAAGGTGATTCTGGCTCCTGCTCTGTGTCAGCCGAACTCTGCTGGCCAGCCATAGCCAGGGAAGAGGGATGGCGTGGGGGATAGAGCTGCTGCTGTTGTTGGGGAGTTTCAGGCTGCACCTGTAATAAAACCATAAAAAAATATTATATATAATATATTTGTTATTGAGTTATTATTTTATACCTCTGGAATGATGTGTTTAATGTAGCGTGTAATGTTAATAAGGTGCTATGGCTACGGTCAGCTGCAAGCAGGAACTAAAAAATCCATCATCTATTTGTGATCTTTGTACTTGTGTATCTTTTAGGTGCATAAATACCTAAAAATATAAGTAATAATAAATATGTAAGTAAATGAAAAAATACCTTTTACTTCCTTGCATAATAAAATTAAATCACTAGAATTACCCAATTGAAAGCTTCGCCATGTTGAATTTCGTTTATTTTAGCTGTGTTGACAATGCACTGTATTAAGACACCACTCTTTTGCATCAAACCTAATTTTGAATTATATGTATTGTTAAAGAATGGTATTGGTATAGTTAAGGTCTATTTTTTTCAAACGTAGGTCCAAGGACATATAACAACAATTTAATATCATAATATAGTATTATAACCTATCATATTATAATAAAGATTAAGTGTCATAACCACTGCAGGAATAAGTATTTGTAGCTTATTAGTAATCAGTTTTTAGCAATTAGTTTTTAGTAATCTCAGAGTGTGTTTGGATTAGGTGATTTCTGGGTACCAGGTAAATTACTGTTACTCTAAAGTTAATCTCCTGGCCAGGGTGCATAATAAATTGCCCAGAATAAGGTACCTGTGGCTGACGCTCATCAAACGAGTACTGCATGCGCATATTAGAGAGGATAATACGGCGCGTCATGCGGTTTTCTGAAGCAGAACTACGCAGCCGTTGAAAGTTCTTATTCATGCGGTACTGCCGGAAAGCAGTCTGGATGGTGCGTGCAGCTCGTCTACTCAAGAAGGAGCCACCATATTTCTTCTCCAACATCTCCACCTGGCAAAAACAGAAAAGGAGGCTTATTTCCAAATTTCCTATCTCACTATAACTAAAGATGTCTAAGAAGGCTTAATCTATTTACTATCAAAACATTTTTTTTATATTAGTAAAGGAGGAATTTTCTGTAAGAAATCAATACATTCTGAGACAACTCACTCCATTTAACTATAAACACCAACTTTTTGATTCTTTTATAATTCCTTGCTTCCTGAACTGATACTCGAGATCTCAATGACTGGCTTGATATGTGTTTTTAATGCTCTAGGGAAAAAAAACACTAGAATGGAAATAGAAAAAAGACAATTGTCAAAACTTGACAATGTTTAACCTGGCCAGGTTTCCACTAAAGGCCATAGAATTTATTTTTCAGTTTGTACTTGTGTATCTCTCAGTGCATGAATTCCTGAAATTGTAAGTAATATTAAAAATGTAAGTAAATGAAAAAAGAAATCCTTATTACTTCCTTGCATAATAAAATACAATCATTGATGCATCCTAAAACACTAAACAAACACCTGTTTTCATTAATAATCTGTTAAAATGTAAGGTGTGACATCATTTGACTGCATTAACTACCATTTCTCTAATCGACTGCATTCAATCTGAATCAAAGAGGCATTCAAAGTTTTTTCATTAAAAAAGGTCTTTCAGAACACACAAACACCTTCTTATCCTGCATGTCTGTGGAGAGCTCATAGCTGTCTGAGAGTGCTTTGCAGCGTTTGTTCTCCTCCTCTTCCTGCTTACGGAGAGCCAGGCTGGCAGGCTGGAGGCGTGTGCGCTGAGCCCAGGCCAGGCTCGCTGGGCTTGGAGGGGCCACGGGAGGCCCTTTGGATCCCAGGGGTTCTCCTGTAGCCTTCCCGTATCGGTCTGAAATGCCAAGGTACGGGCCCTGACTGCAGGAACTGTCTGAGAAACTGCCTGTTTCCCCACAATGAGGATCCCCTTCCACACTGATATATATAAATATATGTAGAGTGAGAGAAAGGAAGAGAGGGAGAGAAGAGTAAAAACAGCACTTAATCACATGGAGGTAGAATTGAAAACAGAAATAGAACAACTACATGTGCCAATTATGGTGCTGTGTTGCCAACAAAACAAGACCAGTGACGATGCACAGTGTGTTAGCAGCCATATTAGCATGCTAGTATAACATTAGCCCCACAAACACCCAGAGCTCAGCCATCTGGCAGAAGAAAAACCTGAGAATTCAGAGAAGACGAGGGAGCAGAAAAAAGTAAAGCAGGGAGGACATGGTGGACAGCAAGAAAGAAACTGAGACAAACAAGAGAGAAGAAAGCAAAAAAATAAATAAACTAGAGCACCATGTGTACCACTGTGTCATGTGAGAGAAGTTAGGCACCATGGGTAGCGACAGCTTTGCAGCTCTGAGTCACTCGGCGATGAGTCAGAGAAAGTGTGAGTAGGAGTGAGGAGAGTGTGAGAAATACTGGACAGAGTACAGAGACAGAGTGAAGAGCCATTCCACTGTACCTGCACCCACTCTGTTCTCTGTATTAGCTAAAACAGTTCAGCATGAATGATTCATTACTGAGCATTGGTCCTGCTCGGCAGCACCCACTTTCATTACAAATACCTACATAAACACCCAAACACATACGATCACAATGACTACAACACATTACATTATATACTTAGAGTGTACAGGCATACAGGTGCAATGTGTGGATGGATCATCTGCCCCCTTCACCAATTGTTGGGGCAATAAATAACATATCATACCTTCGGAGACTGATATATAGTCCATGGCTTAAGTTTAAAGTTAAGTTAGTATTTAGACAGGAAAAGTTGCTTAAGTGCTTGAATAAAAGCATAACAAGCATAGAAAAAAAAGGGGAAAAAAAATATCTCAACACTAAATACTGCATGAATAGTTGGTAATGATCAAGTCAATTGTTGCAAATTTGGTTTGGATTAACAATATACACTAAATAGACACTATACACTATACTACACTATACACAACAATATACACCAAATGGACACTGAATGATGTCTGCAAGCACCTAACCATAAAATTATTTTTTTACACATCCTATTCCACATTTAATCACCACTTGCTGTTATAATAACCTCCACTCTCCTAGCAAGATGTTCCACTAGATTTTGTCATGTGGCTGTGGAGATTTGTGCTCATTCAACCACAAGGTCTTTAGTAAAGTCAGGTTCTGATGTAAGTGAGTTGAGGAGACCTGGGGTGCACACAGCGTTTCAATTTAGTACAAAGGTGTTCGATAGGGTTGAGGTCAGAGCTCTATAGCATGCCACTCAAGATCTTCTACTCCAACCCATGTAAAGCATACCTTAATGGAGCAGGCTTTGTGCACAGGGGCATTATCATGCTGGAACAGGTTTGTTTTTTCCTAATTCAAATAAAAAAAGGAATGTAATGCTACTGCTCCATTAACGTACTCACAATTGTGTGCCTCCAACTTTGTGGTAACAGTTTGGGGAAAAACTACATATGGCTGGAAAAGTCCAAATAGTGTAGCTTCCTTCATTATTATTCAGGAGCTTATAGAAACACTGGATCCAGGAGATCCTATTGTTTTGCATTTTACTTTTTAACAATGTCTAACAAATATCAATGTGCACAGTTTTAGAATTTACTTTCACAACAGCAAATAACTGCTCTGTATCCAGCATATAGTGTAAGTCAAAAATCACACTGCCCTATATAACAAGATGTTTTTGTGCCTCGACAATCCTGTAATAGTAATATCACAGTCAGAGCTGTGTCAGTGGTGTTGGGTCAGAATTGGTGGGAAATTTGTATGAGCACATCACATGCAAGCTCAGATATCAAAAATCATCCTACTCCAAACTCAAGCATAAAAAAAATTCACACTCCACATGCCGGCTAGGTGGAGAATGAAGAGACTGAGAGTGTCCAATATAATCAAGCTCTTACTGCTCTATCAGTTTTTTTTTTTTTAAAACACTATCTGAGATAATTATATATTTAACATCCCATATACTGTACAGCACAATGCTAAATAGTACACAATGTTAGTGCACATGTGTTTTGGAACACATTCCTAAATTCCAATTGAATGTTTATTCATATTCACAACCATGTGGCAAATCCATATTCTGGGGAAACGATTATTAGAAAATGCAAATATATATGTATACAGTACTGTACTGTATTAAAATTTGACTTCATTTTATAATTAATAATTATATTTTTATTAATACATTTTATAATTTTAACATAAAACTCCTTAAAAACAATTTCCTATAAGTTTTTTGGTCTATCGTGCTATCCGTGAGAGACCGGGAAAATCAAAGAAACAAATTAGTTATGTGGCAAATGCAATTCCGCGATAAACCGGGAGCGTGAAATTCGAATCGCGGAAAAAGCGGAGAATTACTGTATATAAAATGAAGCAAATATGAAGCAAAGACTATTTAAACTATTTAAGAGTCTATTTTGCAGTGAAAATTCAGACCACTGCATACATAGAAATGTTGTTTATTATATATAACTTCTTCAAGCCTATTCGTTAGTATATGCAATACCTACATTCATGAAAAAGTCATGTACGAAAATTGTATAATCTTATCAATACACGTACATGGTTTCAAAATATTTAATATTTTATTTAAAACCCCACAAAATCTCAATATTTTCTGCCCTAAAAGTAACAACAGCACTGGGACTCTTCCTAGGGTTGGAGACACTAAGCTACATGACAGTACATCATTCAGAGGCTCTTGTTCTACTCCATACAAAATAATTCAAGTTCTTTTATATTCTGATCATGATTGAATTATTTAATGTCCTCATAAATTGTTAACTGATATTAGAATCAAACTCAGCATGTAATTATATCACCGTCATAGAAAAAAGGTCTAATTAACATAATATGAAGCCAAAACAATCAGATATGATCTGAGGTAACTGAGTTTCCCTAATCTTTAAGTGAACAGATGAATATTAAAATTAATATTAAATGTCAATATCATCCTGCTCAATCACAACCCTTTGTTTCTCTCTCTTTGTCATCATACTCACATGTAGGCTTGTGCTCTACGTGGGAGTTTCTTCTTCCGATGGAACCACATGGCTCCGGACACACACACACACACACACACACACACACACACACACACACACACACACACACACACGAATGCAGGACTGTCTTAGCTACCTTTCTGTGGCCTGCCATGTAAGTTAGATATGAATATACACTGCATGATGGAAAGTGCAGGACTTAAAGTCTTGAACTGTGCTGAATATAAGATCATGCTGGATAAAAACTCCTAATGACTTGTCAATCAGCAATGTCTGTAATGTAGTTTACCTGCAGCTAGACACTCCCTCACTACTAAGCAGCAACAGTTACACACTCAAAAATAGCTCCACTCAGTCGTCAACCTGTCGTTTCTTTCGTATTCTCTCCGATTCCTCACTTTCTATCCTACTCAGAGCATTGCAAATCTCTCTGCACAGCAAGCAGTCCGTAACCACCAACATAACAGCACACATTAGCAACCACTAAATGCTTCCGACAGCAACAACAAACAAAGCAATAATACACTCCAACCCATCTGAAAGAGCAAAATCCTTACAGCAACTGAAACCTTACTGGTATGCTTTCTCAAGCCTTCGCTCCTGATTAGATTTCTAATGAATTGCATTCTGAATTACATTCAAATTCATCTGCATTCTCTCTCTTCTCTCTCTTTCTCTTTGTCTGCACCTCCTTCTTAAACCTAAGATTGTATGTACATGTGTGTAATGACCAGAGCAGCTAAAGCAATCACTCTCATGGTTTAGTGTGCGCCAGTATATGTTTGTGTGGCTGTGTGAGTGTGTGTGTGTGTGTGTGGTTGACCTAAGTCTTATCTCAGAGTGAGCTGTCCTGAGGGACTCACTCACACACACACACACACACACACACACACACACACACACACACACACACACACACACACATTGAGTACACAAACTATTTTTAATTTCAAGCTGGATCCTGCCACTTACTTTAATTAAACATAATTCCACTTCATAATTATTCACACTATAACATCTATCAGACAACATCACCTCTTCAGACATTTGGACATGATCTGTAGTCTATATTTTATATGTGGCCTTCACCTTTTAAAGGCCAAAAGTAATCGGACAATTGAACGTTTAGCCATCAAAGTATCAAAGATGTAAGCAACATTCACTCTCTAATACATTCAGGATTCAGTATATGTACTTTTTACTCCACTATATTTTAATTGGCAATAACTGACCATTTTATTTGTCTATTTAATATTAATGGTTCTTCTACTTTGGGACATGATTCTGTAATGTTATTTTAGCTGTAATTTTTAGGTGAAGATCCTTTTTTGAATGATTGCTTTATTACTTTTTTCTGACTGACTTTTTGATAGTCTGGCATGTTAAGGAGTTGTGTTGTGTAGATCTTGGTCAATGCAGTGTTGTGGTGTACATTTTGATTTTTCACTTACATGTGTCTTGGTGTTGAGGACTAGTGCATCTTTAAGCCTATGTTCAATATCAGTCAATTACCCAAGTACTGTTCAAATCAGATCAAGCCAAATTGAAATTGGCAACTTTTTGAATATGGTAACTATACTTTTACTCAAGTATGATTTTCAGTGACTCTTTACAACTCTAGCACAAAGTCTAGAGTGCATTTGGAATTAGAAAAACTCCCCTTAACAACAGTTGAGTAAGGGTTTACCAGAATCAATACAAAGTTTATATCACAATATATAAAGCACTGGTAAGCCTCAAAAACAGGAAGACCATCTAAAAAGCCTGTAAAGTTCAGAAAAAGCAAAAGACAAAGTTGTACCAGAATGAGTAGAGAGAAGTATGGAAAGAAACAGGTTGTGGAACTGATCCCTTGTGTTTACTAATGATGTGACTGCTGACAAAAGCTACAGGAGGAACTGAGAAGTGTACAGGCCTATACAGATGGTCCCCGAGTTAAGATGATTCAACTTACGATTTTTCGATCTTACAATGACGATAGCGATTGAAAAAAATTATAAAGATTTCGCACAACAGGCACAGGCAGCAGGGTACGATGTAAGATACATTGGACACACAGTTGGGATGAGCGTATCTCTCGCCCTGTGAGATGCCCACTCTCGCTAGCGGTCAACGGTGTAAAGATGTCTCAGTGTGAATTTTTTTATTTTGCAAACAGTTTCAAACAGCAATTTTAGTGATAAAACCATGTCTTCCAAGCGCCCAAGTATGTCTTTCCTCTTGTAGTAAAAATAGGAAGAGAAAAGCCATCAGTTTGCACTTTGTTCAGCACCTAGGTTCTACCTGGTAGATGTTAGGTGCTATATTAATAAAAATGTATTGATTGATTGATTTAGAGCAGAAAAAAGTATAAATCGGAATGAAGCAGGAAAGACTGTCACAGTCATTTTTTTGACTTACGATGGGGTCATCATAATGTATCTCCATTGTAAGTAGAGCACTACCTGTATTATCTTCTCTATATCAGCCAAACGCTGATCTAAAGAAAAAAGCCAGCATCTGGTGGTGTCTAATAGACAAATCTAATTTCTTTTTTTTTACATTATGGATTGAAATGATCTCTAAATACAGCACACAATCCCTTAGAATTTGTATTAAGTCAGGAGGAAAACACTTTTTTTAGGATAAGGCACTGGCAGTGTGCCAGGCAATTTTGTAATAGTCATTCACAATCAATGCTATGTCAAGGGTTGGAATTGGCAGAGAAAATCCAAGAGCAAGTAACAGTACATTAGAGCTTAGACATCAAATGCCACTCCAACACCAGGCATTCAAAAAACCCCAAAATGATTAAATACATTTTATTGATGATTAGGTTGTGCTTTATAACTTTAAGTTGTGTATTTCAATGTAATGAGGTGACGTTCCACAATAGAGACCTTAACATAATTTCAAATTTGTGAGCAATTTTCTTTGATCAAATAATTCAATTCAATCTTGAGTTTATTAGGATTAGACAGTGACACTGCTAAATTCTCAAATTGATAAGGTGTTGCTTGTGACAATAGCACTGACAGTAGTGTCAACTATCATTTAGATTATTTAGATTAATTTGCTTACTCTAATACATGATTATTTCAATATTAACTTGGCCAATGGTTTATTGACACACACACACACACACACACACACACACACACACACACACACACACACACACACACACACAGAGACATCAGCCCCACTCTGATTAATCTAATAACTGTATGTAATGTAATGTTTCACTTTATTCATTTTATACATTCTACATTCATTGATAAGGTGAGGCTTATATTTATTATTAACACTTTGCACTGTATACATTTTGGATTATTGGTAATCTGACAAGCTGCTTTCATTTACGATGGAATGACAATAAATTAGTCTTACATGTTAAATATCTAATTGATTGGTACATTTAATTGTAAAATTATCGTCAAATATAAAAGGAAATAAAACACTTGTGAAAGGGTGTCACTACAAAATGATGTAAAATCACCAAGTTCAAGTTTATTATTGATCCATATCTGCACTCCCTGCCAACTTTTATACATTATACCTACTTACAGAATAGTCAAATATGCCAAACAGTATTCAGTAGAATAAAACCAAATCAACAGTGGCCCTAAAAATAAGCATACAGCACTTTATACAATATTTCAGCTTATTTTCCAACAGTTTAAATAACTAACCATTTAAAAATCTTGCCTCTATATAGTGTAATCATGCAACACTAAAAGCTCCTAATTTTCCACCAGACACACTTAATAGAAACATGCAGATATCTCAAACCTACAGCAAACACATCATCAATCAGGAATGCCAAGAGCCATGTTTCTGGTTCCTTTACTCATGCTGTTCTCTAATAGGACATTTTTGTGCTTCCTGCAGAGCCTTGTGCTCACAAACTAAAACAGCAACAATGCAATTTAACTCAAACATCTCAGCTCAAATACTCTCACTGCAGAACCCGGGTCTGCATTGCAGAGGCATGGAGTTAATCTCACTTTCACTTAGATATGGAACTTTCGGAATATTTCCCACATAGACAGTGAGGAAGAAGCCTTGGGCTACACTGAGCCAGTGGTGAAGAGGTCAGTCAACCTAAATGATAAACGATTGTGGAATTTTATTATCACTGACCTGAAAAAAAATTATTAATCAAAGGCTGGTTTTCTCCTCATCATCACTGACAGGTGTGAGTCAATGTTTATTGTACAATCCATACATAATGTTTAAGTAAAAAATATGTAAATGAAAAAAAAAAGTCAAATAAAGATGGAAAGCAAGACAGAAAGAGAGTGGAGATTTCACAAGAGCACAGACAGTGAGTGCTGGCTAAAATTAACAATCTTGTGTGATTAATGGAAAGACTGTTAATTAAAAGTGCAGTTCAGACTGTGTACACTACTGCTGAGGTTTCTGTCCAGAGAGGCAGGCAGGAACCACACAAGGCTGGCAGGAGCACACGTGATAAATCGCAACTTAATCTCACATTTTTATCTGCACACTTGCATACAAACTGTATTACTCAAATGTTATCTATTTCATTAAAAATTTTCCATTTATTTAATTGTATTTTATAATTTTTTTTCTGCCAATTTATTTGATTGCTCAATTCAATCAACATAATAAAAAAGTGTATTGCATTTATTTAATTTATTCTATTTTTATAATATATAATTTTATATATAATTTTACCAAGCAGGAATTTTATTTAAAATTGTTATAAAAAACTGTTTAAATGTTGATTATCACAAATATTAACAATAATAAGCTGCGTTAATAAAAAATGACAACTAATTTTATGGTTTGCTTTTTTTCCCCCTAACATTTTTTAACCATAATTCAACCAAAACGTGACTTGAAAACCGTGAATTTTGTTTACTGTTTTACCCCTAATATATACAGTAATAGAAATTGGGCTACACTAAATAACCAATCCTTTTCTATTTGTAATGTTTTTAACTGTTAAATAAAAATGTATTCATTGTAATTAGTAATTGTAATTGTTAAAGCGTTAAAGTAATAAGAGAACATTCTCCTTAATGTATTTGACCAGCTGACTATTGACCAAAGATACCAAAGTTCACGTTTTTATTTTTTACATTCTGGCTATAAGAGGATTTGTAGCTGACATTCAAATTTCTCATCTCTATCATTTTGTGTACTTGCTTCTAATGACAGTGAAGTCAAGTAGCTTTTAGGGACGTGGTCACATGTGCTTTTGTTTTGACACTATCTTGTTGCCTTATTGTGTTCACCTGTTCTGTGCAACTCACTGATTAACACAGTGTATACATTTACAATTAGTGAAATTAGTTATGCTTAGTCCAATCCTTGGTTCCTTGTTCACTTACATGTTCTGGGTTTATTACTTTCTGCTTTTGACCTTTGCTGTTTTATGAATATGGCTTACCCTGGGTTAAGCATGCTTAACTTTATTTTGACCCCTGTTATCAACACTGACAATTAAATTGCCAAACTAAATATTATTCAGAGAACCCACACTTGCATCTGTCTCCACTAAATATAGTTTTTCTTTCTATGGAATACAGTAAACCACATCAGCATATCTCAAGACACTTTACAGCCACAGCACCATTACTGTAAAAACTCAATTCATAGAAAAGTTAAAATAGATTAATAATTCAGCAAATATTTTGCCACAACAAGTTACAATATTTATTCCACAATCCATTCTATCTTTATCAATAAATAATTACAGTTGATGTTTTAATTACTCTGGTCTCTTATAAACCTCACATATCCCATTTAGAACAACAAAACGTTCAAGCTCTAAATAAACTAATGTTCAAAACCAAAGCGAGGAGACTGAAAGCCCATCTGATAGCAATTAGTTAAATAATAAATAGTATTGAACTAAATCAAAGCCCTGTAAGCCAGAGTGAATACTCTGAGGCAGATCACAGTACAACAGCACTGTGTGTGTGCAGGAATATTATACCACAAAATTCTGAATTGGCTCGTACAATAAAAAGTGCCTCTCTTCTTTTTTGGATAACCTCAATGGCTAAAAAACCCCTAGATCATTTGCATCAGACAATAAGGCATGCATTTTATCATCCTCAAGCAGTCACAGACAGTTCATTTAATTAAATAACATTCACTACTAATGAACAGCAGAGAGGAGATGGAAAGCATATAGTCCAGGATTGTTACAACTATGGTTTACAGTAAAGATGAGCCATCTTTTACGATTTAAAAAGACCCCTAAGCTCTCTCTGCCATTTCTGCATTTTTTAAGACATTATTTGCCGTAAAATAAAAGTAGCATTCTAGTAAGAGTCCAAAAATCAAATAAGATCCCACAGGACAAACTGAAATTCCAATAGCATTTTTTGACATGGAGCTCATTTGTTATGCCATTTTACACACATTCAGCCAATGCTATGCACTGAGTCAATTTTGGATCAATCATTAATCAATTTCATTAGCAATAGCACAGTCCATATTTAGGCCAGTGCTTCAGCAGGTGCTTTTCTTCCCATTTTATTATGGCTTCATTAGCCCACATCCCTGCTGGCTCATTTAGCAGACATGATCATGTCCTGTGGTGTACTGAAGAAATGACTCAGAAAATTCTGAAAATGTTGGCTTATAAAGGAAAATTAAGAAATAAATACCTTTTCCCACCAGAAAGCCTCAAGGCATGTGTTCATCCCACTACATTCTAATTTTAGCTCGCATATTTTAATCATCCGTGTGTGCGTGACAAGTGCAGATGTGTCCATATACGAATGCTAAATCAGAGGCTAATTCCGTATGCTGTTTCACTGCAGTGCTGTTTGTGCTTGTTTGTTTCTATGTTTGTTTTACAGAGAAACCTTCAGGTATGCCTTTAATAACAGAAAATGCTACGTCATGCCCGAATACTAGAAGCAAATCATACTGGTTTCTCGTTCAAATGCTTTTTTTTTTTTTTTTAAGGAAAATGCTAGAAAATCGACCAATGACATCAGCATGCCTATATCTGTCTGATAGAACCAGAATAACTGGGCAGCAGGATGATCTCCTTGCTCATCCTTTTCAAACTTACAGACAAGAATAAAAATGGCATACCAGCCTGGAGCTCAGAACCAGACAGTGCTTGCTGGCGCATAATATACGTCTGCACCACTGAGTCTGGTGACATGTTTCATAGAGTTGGTAGAGGAAAGGAAAAGAAACATTTTATTTTAGAATGACCATAAGTTTACTGAAGAGGGACCAAATCGAAGCAATACAAAGCAAATGGATTTAATGAAAAAAAAAATTTTAATTAAAGCAAATGGAATTAATATATTTCAGGCAATTTTACTGGATGTTTTGCCTATAAAAGATCATGTAAATTATCATTATTTAATGCTAGCAAGGGTTTAGTTATTAGCTAATGGAAATGACTGGAAAGAGCAAGTAAATGCAAATTTAATGCAAGTGACTACAGGATTTGTTTATCTAGAAACTGCAAAAGATGAGTATAAAAACCAAATCCTTTGGGAGGTTTGATGGACACATGAGACCTTTTTACAACCATAACAGGGGACCCAGTTAGTGTTAGTACTCAATAAAGGTTTTAAATAGTACATAGGCCTAAGTATATGATCAAAAACACAACCATAGTATGCTTAACAGCGGTGGATGGACTGGGAAAATTGGGCCGTGTTAAGATAATGAAAAATACTTACCGTATTTTCCAGACTATAAGCCGCTACTTTTTTCCCACGTTTTGAACCCCGAAGCGGCTTATTTATGGATTTTTCCTGGGTTTTTCCCGGTTTCACAAACTTCAAGCCAAAAAACTGAGCGACATAACATAAGACCAATGAAATTTCTGAACGGAAACAAAAATACGCACTTCACCTGTGTTCTGAGCTTGCACGGCATCGGGAGAAAAAACGTCCACCAGTGGTGGACAACGACGACAAAAGATAAACTCCCCAGAGAAATACAGTGGTACCTTGACCTACGAGTTTAATTCGTTCCGTGGACGAGCTCGTATCTCAATTTGCTCGCACATTAAATCAGTTTTCCATATTGAAAATACTTAAAATGGCATTAATCCGTTCCAACCCTCAAAATGACACCCTGTTTTTATGTTTCATGTTATTAAATTGAAAATACATTTATAAATAACAAATCTTGTATAAAAACATAATAGAAAGAGTATGTAAAGATATAATAAGGTTTTATTCAGTGTATTTTCCTTGGAGATGACTCGAGCTAACGAAAATGACGGTGGTGTGTGTGTGTGTGTGGAGAGGGGGTAGGAAGGTAAGCGGAGGCGGAGGGAAAACTCATTTTTTACTATCACTCCTGTAGACTACGTATCCCTAAACTTTAAAATTTTTACTTTTTCTTCTTTGCTTATCTTAATTTTCGTCACAATCTTCGCTTTCTGGCTTTGCCTTGCCATCTAGCAGCGGCGTCTTGAGCTCGTACCTCAATTTTTTGCTCGCGTAACAATGCAAAAATTTCGACTGAGTAACCGCTTGTACCTCGGAAAACTCGTACATTAATGCACTTGTAGGTCAAGGTACCACTGCAGTTGTAAAAGGAAGGAGGAAGACAGTGAACAATGACTTACTTGGTTGGCTACTGTTTAGATACAAGTCGTTGTAGCGCGTTGAGTCTGGGTGAAGGGAGAGCTCGCTAACTCCAGTTGCAACAGAAATCATATAAGCACAGACAGGTTTCCAAAACTCGTGCTTTTTTTATTTTTCTTGGCAACAGCGTTATGGGTTAGTCAAAGAAACTTAGAAATGAGCATCAGAAAATAATAAGGACATATTCCTCGGTCTTGAACACATGCAGTAATAATAAAATGCAGTGGCATGCTATTCCCAAAATACCGCTATGCACCTAATAGAAGCGCAACATATTGCATTTAGTGTCTTTCGTTAAAGCCTGTGTAAAGTTCATTAGTTTCAGTGTTGACTTATTTATGTTCAAAATAAAAATCTTTGTCAAATTCAGTGGGTGCGCTTCATATATGGGTGCGCTTTATAGTCCGGAAATTACAGTATATATTTTGTGAACTATTACATTTTATGAGACTTGATGCAAAATACTGCCAGGAAAATTTTCAAATAGTGTTACCAACTAATTTTCAAATAATCTTTAATATCCAACTTCATTATTGCTAAAACTAAAGGAAAAATTAATGAATTAATGAATGAATAATAATTAAATGAAGGTAAAAACAAGAGTAAATGGGGTTAAGGTGCTAGCCTACTGATCGGAAGGTTGGGGGTTCAAGACCCGGTATCGCCAAGCTGCCACTCTTGGGCCCTTTAACAAGGCCCCTAACCCTCTGTGCTCCAGGGGTGCCATATCATGGCTGATCTTGCACTCTGACCCCACTTTCCAAGCAAGCTGGGATATGCAAAGAAAGAATTTCACTGTGTTATAATGTATATGTGACAAATTCTATTCTAAATCAATTGCCTCGATGCTTCATTTAGTCTTTTTAACTACACACAAAGTATTGTGTTTACCCACATACCGTTATTACTGATGCAACAACTGATAAAGTCGAGCACTGTGAACAGTAAAACACAGAAGACGCTTCTGAATGAAGTTTCCAAAGTTTGGGATCATTTCAAACTGAAACCTAAAGAAAACACCGTACAGTGCGCTTATCTTTATAAAAGTAGTTTGAAATTGAATTTTATATTTTTATTTATAATTTTTATTTATTTATATCTTTGTATTTGCCTTTTGATGTAATATGGCAATTAAATGCACTAAATTGGCTCAGTTTTCATAGATTTTCTTGTATGCAATTTCAGCAATTGAAAATTTTAATTCATTAACAAATTACATGTTAATTTTAAGAGACTTTTCTTATTTTCTCTTGTATATTTAGTATTGCTCTTTAATAAACAAAAAGTACTTACATCAATTAATCGATGGAATAATCAGTAGAATACTCAATTTCAAATAATTGATAGCTGCAGCCCTACTATATACTATAAGGTTGCCTGTATCCTGCAGATTGCTGCTTTAGGTTTAGACTTTTATAATGGATTTATAATTTGCATATTCATCCATATTCATTAAATGTCTTGGCATATTTTTTTATGTTTGTTGTCCTGGCATCTGTTTTTCCACTGAGTCTGAGTCACTCAGTATTGTTAAAAAAATAGTAGAGTAAAGATAGATGAATAGAGAAATGTTTACGTTTTTGTTTTTTGTTTTTTCCTTTTTCTTGCACAAATGTGTCAGGATTGTAAATAAAATAAAAAAAACCATGCACTATTCAGTTAAAATGGGACTTGTTTAACTTTGATTTCCAGCATTAATATGTAAAATTGAGTTTTAACAAAAAAGAGAACATTAGGATTTTCTCTCATAAATCTATATGAAAATCAAAAGAACATAGAACTTAGGAACACGGGGCCTAGATGCAAACTTGTGTTTTGAAATGGCAAGTAAACATTGGTGGTTCACTTCCTGCACTTGGATTTTTTTCTCATTACAACAGAACCAAGCTAGTGTTAATCTGGAGCCAGGCAAAATAATCCATTATGGCATCATTATGTAAATGATCTGATAATATCTTCCCAAAAAGAGCCAAACATACAAATTACAAAATACTAAAATGCTATTAGGGTGTCATAATAACTCTAGGGTCAAATGTGCAATGCAACCGAATGTGATCTCGGGAGGATGGAAGGATGTGAAGGTATTTAGAACTGCTTTTTGTTTGTTAGACAGTGCTCCGAGGCCCAGCTTGGAACCCTGGCAAAACCTAGAGACCCTCAGGGGTCTGTGTATGTGTGTTTGTTGGTGAGGTTTGCTTATGACCATTGCAACTATTGCCCTTAGTCTGGATAATCCACTGCAGTTTTTGTACCCAAATGCGTATTGTGTATATGTCTATGTGTGTGTATGTGTGAGTGTGTGAGAGAAAGAGAGTAAAAGAATGTTAATGCTTATTTATGACTCTTTACATTTACATTTGCACCATTTAGCAGACGCCCTTATCCAGAGCGACGTAAAAGTGCTTATAATCATACTGAGTATCATATGCTTTTAATTAATTCCTAAAATAGAACTGTAACCTGTCTGAGTCATCAGAGTGAGGCTGAATGTCTCTGTGTGTGTTTGTGTGTGTGTGTGTGTGTGTGTGTGTGTGTGTGTAAAATCACACTACGCCAAGTGAGAAAGCTGGGTGTTGCACACTCTCTAATGTATTGCAGGTATAAGTGAGAGACGACACACAAACTCGTCGATTGCTCTAATTTTGAAGCAGATGAGCATGTGGCTCACTGTTTTGTAACTTCTATCCTTTCTCGAAAAGCGACCAAGAATCTTTTTTTCCGCATGTCATAGGGTTTAATGGAACAAATGATTGCCTGAATGTATGGGAAAGAGCTGTGAAAAGCAAGCTGAGAAAGAAGACAGAGTTGGAACAGAAGAACAGCAGGCGGATTATGCATTTTACTTCAAAACCTTTACTTCAGTCTAAGCCAGCAAGACACTATATTGATATCAGTAATGCACCACCTTAAATTCTAAAAGGATACTGATGTTCAACAAGCAGTGCACCCAAAAGGCAAAAATATAAAAAATATATAAATATATAAATATAAAAAAATATAAAAAATATATAAAAAAACTATATAAAACATATTAACTAAAAAACTACTCAGTGTCATTCTGAACATCTACGCCAATAATAAACAACAGAGTCTAGGCTTGTGAGATTGTGTGTAATACACCATATCATGCCCCCCAAAACTAGAATGGTGTTGCCTGTGGCTTTGAGGGGGAAAGGAGACAAAGATTCTTGTGGAGCAAAGGAGCCCTGATAAACAACATGGTGTTCTATTTCCTTAATTTCAACCCCTCTCGAAGTTTTGCAGGCAAAGATTTTTAGACTTTTCACACTTTTCAACAAACATATAACTCATACAACATATGACTCGAAAGCCATGGCAATAGTTGGAATTGTTCGGCAATTCCCGATACCTGTCCCAAGCCTAACACAGCAGGCAATTGCTATTTGTACCTAAACTGTATGATGATGAATTAAGGCCTCAAACAAGGCTTTTGGTGATAACACATTTATACACACTGTGCACTAATGTAGACCATCCTTAAGTTCTGGACATTTGCTTAGCTCTGCCCAAATCAGCTGCTGGAATCTTTCAATAGATTGAGTCTGGGCTTAGAAAGTCACTGAACTAACTAATTAGAAAGAAAGTATAAGACAGAAAATTTAATTGCACCAAGGAAATAACTTTCAATAATGTGTCTGTGTACAAATCAAATAATAATTAAATAACAGTAAAAGAGAAAAAAGAAAAAGAATTAGGAAGAGTGGAAGAAGTCAAGCAAAATGAACAGATAAATTATGTTTGTTAAAAGTAGGAGGAAGATGAGGGGGAGAGACATGGGTGTGATCTCAGTGATGTACACAAGGCCCAATCAACTACTGTTATTGGCTGGAGCGCAGAATGGGCAGACAGGTGGCCAAGGCAGAATGAGCGGAGGATGCCCCATGCAGCAAAGGAGAGAGAAAGAAAGAGAGCGAGAGAGCGAGAGAGAGAGAGAGAGAGAGAGAGAGAGAGAGAGAGAGCAAAACACATGCCTGAGATCATTTCAGTA
Organism: Silurus meridionalis; assembly: GCF_014805685.1. Classification (NCBI taxonomy): domain Eukaryota; kingdom Metazoa; phylum Chordata; class Actinopteri; order Siluriformes; family Siluridae; genus Silurus; species Silurus meridionalis. Next base: position 15,836,599 of record NC_060900.1, read on the forward strand.
TTTACAAAGCAGCAATGAAAGCATCAGAGCTTGTCCATTACATTTGAACTTATGCAAATTAGAAAACAAAACCTATGTCCTGCATATCATTTTAATTAAGACAGTTAATAGGCTATATGGTGGTGCTAAAGCACGCACAATTAAATTTGCAGTAATGGACCATCAAAGCAAATGATGCAAATAAACAATATAAAAGTAAATGCAACATTTTGCAACACGAAGTATCTCAGCTCAGTAAATTTGCCCAGCACACTGAATCAACACATTGTCCTCTGCAGAGACAGATGCTCTGCTATTGGACTAAAACCAACACTGAGGCCATGCAGACAGACTTGGCAGTGTATCTGCAGTCCTGCTGCCCACATCTGGACCAAAAAAAAGAGGGAGTGAGGAACAAAATCAAAAAAGGAGGGGGACAGAATAAAGGAGGCACACTTTGCATTCCAATTCATCTAACATAAAATACTTCTTTTTTGTTTCAATGATCTTAGACATTTCCACTATGAACGTCTTCACAAAGGAACATTAAAAAAGGTCAAAACAAATCTGTTGTCTGGAAGACCAAAGTAAAGCCCACCACTGGGTTTGGCTTTGTTAAACTTGAACACTAACTCTATTTAGCATCATTACAGACTCTCATTCTCCTGCTGTTTCACTCTGTAACCCAGAAATCATCTGAAGTATAATGAAGTTTTTCGAAATTTTGTTAATGTCGAAGAAAACTTGTATTTGCTGTTTTATTTTTTTTTGCCAGCGCCAGGGACTGATCGACACTCCATATAGACAATGTAGAAATAGAATACCCAGTGTGATATAAAGCTTTGATGGTATATACATGGTATTGCATTACCACTAGCGGTGGGCAGTCAGGGCCAGCAAAGCCTTCTCTGCTGGCCTAAACACTATCAGAAACATTGACCTACTTTTTTTTATTACTATAGTCTCCTTAATAAATAGCTCTGTTTCTTTAATCAATCAGATTTCATATTCGCTAGCTAGCTGGCCCAGAATAGCATCAGGATTTTTTTCTGTCCTCTGATTGGTTGGTCAGAGGGAAACTGCTACAGCCAAGTTTTGACTGGCAAAAAACATGAGAAATTGATTTGGTCGTGGACATACTTAAAAAATCCATTTTGAAAAAAAAGCTAAACAACGTAGGGAGAGGTCTTCCAACCCCGAAGCCGGAGGTTTGGAGTTGTCTTAACTGGGTTTCTTGCTTTAGTAAAATGGTTTTAAACTCCATATGCAAAATGCCTTCCTCTCTGTACTACTGTTTATATTATATTATCAGAACACTCAAACTTAATCCACAATTTAGCATTTCATGTAATGCTAGTAGTCAGTGTTTTCCTCACCATTAAAATAGCAGATGAGCTAACCTACAGTATGCATGTGGAATGAGTTGCGCAGGTTTTATTTTAACTCTCTTTTATTAACGTCAGAAAGAGGAAGAAAGCTACAGGACAAAGATTTTGATCTAAAACACAACACTTCAAAGTGTCAGACTACTGATAATAATGATAATTAGAAGTTTATAAAATCAATAGCATCAATCACCATCCGAGGTTTCAGATTCGCACAGTGCCCGTCTGTAAAGCTGATAAAATTAGTTTGCCCTCCACTACTGTCCTTAAACCTGAATTGCTGGAAATGCTCACTTTCCTTCTGGATGTTTCTGAAGGACTACATTTTTAAAATGGTATATCATGAAAAGAGAGAAAAATCAATATCGCACAAGCCTAGTTGGAAGTTTTAATTTCAGCACTAAAAACTACTTCTGTCTTTAAGCAAGACTCTTTACCCTCAGCTAGGCTATAGTCTCCCATGTGCAAGATTCTTTGGATAAATGTGTCTGCCAAATGAACATAAAAATACAACATACATTACTAAGAATGGATGACAGCTACACTGCTCCTAGCCTGAGCTGCTCTAGATTACTTACTTCATCTTGCTGATTGAGTTACTGCATGGATAATGTGTCAAGGACAATATTACAGGCTAGTCACAGCTGAACAATACATATTGCACCATTATTATCTCTGTTAAAACCTTTTTGTACATATTTTGAGCATACAGATGTGTTTCATTATAGTGTCAATGTTCAGCCAATGATAAAGAGTACTTCAGAGACATCAAATATATAAAGCTTTTGTTTTGTTTTAGGGTATAAAGATTTGCTTTCATGGGTCCTCTGGTCATGTGTTGTAACGGAATTATATTGCAAATCCAATATAAAATCCTCGGGAAATGCTGGCCTAAGTGCTAAAAGCATGAATGATGTAATAGGCGATAGTAACAGTTGCTACATAGTGAATGGAAAGCCAGAAAAATATGGCACTTAGTCAATCAGATAATTTGCACACTTAACAGGATCAATCACTAAAATCATTTTCGATCATGTTTCTTTTTCAAGAAAGAAACCTTTTGCATCAACCACTGATAGGCTGTCGCAATACAGTCATCCTGAAATAATGTTACAGTCAACATACATCGCTTCACCAAAGCAGGATGCATTAAGTTCATCAAGCGTTTCTTAAGTTGCATGAGGCACCGCTGGAGTGAATAATCACAAGGATGTACTGCAAAAGCCTCACACATAAATTGGCTGCACAACCGGTGCACTTGCCGTCCCTACAGCCCTCTCTGCATGGCAAATGTACAGCATCCTTTAGAAGTAAAATCTGCTGTTTAATCACATAAACAGTCTTACGGAATCAGAGGGCTCCCTGCTAGGAAGACAAGAAGAGAAGCGAGAGAAACACACCACTGGGGAATGTTCTGCATGCACCCCGCCTGTAGTCATCCTAGCGTTATTGCGTTAGCATTAAACACAGAATGCTTCGATTGCGATGATAAAAAAAACAGACATTAATGTACAGTAACAACAGCACAGCATTTGGATTCAAATATCAGGAAACATTACATGTCACAGGAAGCTCTAACAGGCTACAACAGACATTTCTCCATTGCTTTATTCAGTAGCACAGAAAGCAGATAGATGAAGTCATTCGTGAGTGAAAAAAAGACATAATCCCTAATTGGATGGGATTAAGTTTTACACGGCTTGTGTAATAAAATACCGGCAGGTCTGCCTCACATCTAGACAGCATTGTATAAATAGGTGTGGGTTTTTTTTCTTTTTAAATAAACCCAATGTTTGTAGAATCTATAATTATCTTATGGTAATTTTTATGAACTTTTTTTCAAAGCTATTGTGGGTGCATTGTATAATTGAGTGTTTTTATCTTCAGTTTTAGAAGCATTTCTGTCAGTATAATGCTGTTTTATAAACAACTGATAAACCTTAAAGAGATTTGCAAAGAGTTTTTCGTTTTCTAGGACTATAGAACACTAGAATTTGCATGACATTATGGCATACATGAATATAAAGTGATTTATTAACTAGCTGCCATCAAAACAGAGCTTTTAATCAGCTTGAACATCTCCGATGAACTTGGCTTTCCTTCTAATGAGCTCTCAGGGAGTATAGTAAAAAAAAAGTGATATCCATTTTCTATACTTGTTGATGGGATTCAGGTTGGTCATAATTAAATTATATTATCATTATCATGCTCATTTGCATCACACTACATCTATCTATCTATCTATCTATCTATCTATCTATCTATCTATCTATCTATCTATCTATCTATCTATCTATCTATCTAATCTAATCTAATTAAATTTTAAAAGTAGGATTTTTCTCCTCGTTGTCCATTTACATTGTTATAGTTGTTTTAAATTAATGTATAATTAACTCATAATTTATACAAAAATCACTATGATGCTGGCACTTTATATTAAATGTAACACTGATAATTCACAATAAATGGAGCCAATATCACTGTGCAACATTCTGTGACAAATAGTATCTTAGCATATCTTATATCTTTATACTGAATATGGGCAAATGAACCTAATTTTATTCCTCTGAGATTGTTCTTTATACTTCTGGCTGATCATTTTGCTTCTTAATAGAAAAAACTTTAAATGTTTACCACTGAAACAGGAAACAAGACAATTTCAACACTACTGAAAGCTTGAATTTGGTTATAATATATTAGGAATATGATAGATTATATATAGATTATGATAGACTATATATTGCAGATATTTACGTGTACTAAAATTCTTTGCACTATAGAGAAAGTGGCTTTGCCTCAGCTCCTGCTTTCAAGATCTGGCTTTCTGTTCGAAGATACAAACCCAATATTTTGACAGCATATATGTATTCATACATTGCCAGGGATGTCAAGTCGGTGTACAAAACAGTGCATGTGTCCATTAAGTGGGCAGAGAAATTATGTTGAGATTAAAATACACACTGTACAATCTGCAGCAGTGAATAAACATGCTGGATTAACACCTACAATGTGTTGGATTAACACCAATCGTGCTAATTTAACACCTACTGTGTATTATGTAAATCCAGATGGACCAGAGAAACAAAATAACTGACAGTCAAAAAAAACCCAGAAAAGAAAACAAACAAACAAACAAACAAACAAAACACTGCATAACAGCGCAGCATACGGATGCAAAAGATCATGTGTGTCTTACATGCACTATTATACACCTCCCCACGTCATTGCCTGGAAGGAATATTCTGTCATTTACGTTTTCTGTCATTTAAAAGAGGGACCATAGAAAATATTGTACTCATTCAATTTATACATCATTCAAATTTTTATTCAGGTTAGGGTTGCAGTAGATCCAGAGCCTATCCCAGGAACACCTGGTGTGAGACATAACATACTTATTTATCCTCACAGGCATTTTAGCATCGCGAATCAGAGTTTCAAAAAAAGCTCGCACATACACAGCAAGAACATGCACAGACAGTAACCCCAGCTAGGGATCAAACTAAAGACCCTGGACCGCTCAGTACCGCCGTGTTGCCCTGATCTCAACCCGATCATATCCTGATCTGATCCCACTGACTTACATGAACACCTGCACTTTCAAGACCGTAACAAAAAGAGAGAATGCATTAGTAGATTGTGATTATGCACATGTTTATCATCGTGACCTTATCATTTCTGTTTTGTCATGACATCTAACATTTTTCTCACACCTACCCCCGACACCCCCCGACTCCAAAACCCAACCTCCCTCTCACTCCGTTCACTGCGCAAAAAGGCTCACTGTATGATACACAAGTCATGTTAGCACTGCACACTTTCTTCATGCATAAGAGACATAATGACAGCCTGCAGTGTACAGCCTCCCAGTGTACAGTGCACATCTGTATGCGAGCTGACTCCACACATCTTCTCTGAGTACCAGCATCAGCATCATCATCATCATCATCATTATCAGAAGCAGCAGAAACAGCAGCACAATCCACCACACTAACACACACAGAAATGCTGCATTTGCATGTTAAAGCTGCCTGCCATCCTCTCATGTGGTTTTAGTTACACTGAAACAGGCAACAACACTCTGCCACACACACACACACACACACACACACACACACACACACACACACACACACTTGTTTTGCAGTGTGTGCACAAACCCCGCCGTGACGCTGTGTCCTTTTCCAGCTGCCGTTACACCACTCCAGGAGACGCCGATGCGTATAGGATTACAATGAATGATTCGATTAAAAAAAAAAAACACACACACACAGACATACACACACACATGAGGCTCGAGCCAAAATCGTGACTGACAACTGTGCAATGAAATAAACACAAACAAACAGAGTAATAGGATAGCATACCAGTAAACAAGCTTGTTATTGAGAATAGCAGGAGTCTTATCCGACGCGCAGTTGATGCACCACATTGTTGCTACAAAACCCCGCTTTACCCGCTATAATGACTTTAGCGTCTCCGGTATCCGGTACAGGAATACAAGGCAAGCTTTCTGATATATGAACTCCAGCCAGAGAGCTGATAGAAACGTCAAAGCATCTCTCTCTCTCTCTCTCTCTCTCTCTTTCCCCTCCCTCTCCGCCTTTAAAAGAACCGACTCGCTAGAATCCGGCGTGACACAGCACTCACATTCACACCCGAATCAAAATATAACTTCACTAAACTCAATCAAATCCTTTCTTTATTCCATAAAACCCAGTGTTTTTTAATCCTTTACCATGTTCCCTGTTAATCACTGAACAAAACAGTTCCATGAAGATACACTACATGGAAGTAAATAGACACTACTTTTCCAGCCATATGTACTTCTTCCCCAAACTGTTACCACAAAGTTGGAGTCGCACACTTGAGAAGGAAGTTTCGGGAAGCTGTTTTCCCTTCACTTGAACTAGAAGAACCTGCACCAGCATGACAGTGCAAGCTTCAGGATGGTTTACATGGGTTATAGTGGACGAGTGTCCTGTATATACTATTCAACTCTTTTGGGATGAATTAGAACACTGTCTGCACCCCAAGCCTCCTCACCCCACCCTAAATCAGTACCTGACTTTACTCACGCTCTTTGGCTGAATGAGCACAAATCTCTACAAGAACACTACAATATTTAGTGGAACATCTTCCCAGAAGAGTGGAGGTTATAATAACATCACATGGGAGCTACGATTGGAATGGGATGTTCAAAAAGCACATACAAATTCAATTCAATTGAATTCATTTTCATTTGTATAGCACTTTTAACAATGAACATTGTCTCAAAGCAGCTTTACACGGATAATGTGGTGATTAAAAGTGAATATGTTCTTTATAAGTAAGTTTGTCCCTGATGAGCAAGCCGGTGGCGACTGTAGTGATCTTATGGTCAGGTGTCCACAAACTTAAATATTGTGTAGTCTGCTACACTGACTAAGGACTACAGTTTGCTTATGATCACCATCACTGTACACCGCAACATCGTATATCTGCAATAAATGGACATTCGGTGCAACCCAGATGAAGACGGGTTCCCTCTTGAGTCTGGTTCCTGTCATGGTTTCTTCCTTATGCCATCTCGGGGAGTTTTTCCTTGCCAGTCGCCACCCTCTTGCTCATCAGGGACAAACTTACGCTTATAACGCACATCTTATTCATTTTTATCACCAAATTATCCGTGTTAAGCTGCTTTTGGACAATGTACATTGTTGAAAGTGCTATATAAATACAATGAATTAAATAGAATTGTAGGGACACTTAATCATCAATACCTATCTTAATTACCAAACAATACCAAACTTAAATAGTGTGTGTATAAAACCTAACCATTCAGTACCTGCTTTACAAACAGGTACATTAATACAGAATTGGTCTCCCTTTGCTCTTATACTAACCTCCAAAGTTCTGTGAAGGCTTTCGAATAGATTTTGCAACATACCTCTAGATTTATTATAATTCAGACACTGGTTTCGGAACACACCAACAGATGGCAGCACAAGGCTGCACGCACTGTCACAGGGAGCGCAGATATTTATAAGTTAGTTTGGCAAAAGTAATTGTCCTGTGTACATCGGGAGCTGTACAACTGATGCTATTCTAACCACGTGATTTACCACGTCTGCTATTCTTACCACGTGCACACCTTGTTGCCAAGCTCTTCTCACACGTTAAACAACTCATGCACCCAGCCTATCCGCCAGACTTGGTTCCTGCGAACTGCTCTCTTCCCGAAGATAAGGATGCAGCTTAAAGGATGCAGCTTAAAGGTCGCCGTTTTGACACCATTGTCGAGATCCAGTGTGTGAATAGCAGAAGGTGCTTGACACGCTTCGAAAAGGACACATTCCAGAAGTGGCAGGAACACTGGGAGCACTAAATTACTGTGCAATGGGACTATTTTGTAGGTGATAATGCGTAAATGTAAATACTAAAGTACTTCCTTTAAACAGTGCTAGTCTCTAAATGTTTTGATACCATCTCGTAAGGGCCGTGAGTTTAGTCAGTCAGTTCATCCCAAAGGTTTTCAGTGAGGTTTAGATCAGGGCTCTGACAAAAGGCTAATCAACTTCACATTTTTATAGATATAGTGCATTTCAAAAAGCCCTTTAAGAAAGGTTTGATCATATGCAATACTCGCAGTAAGTCAGAAAAGCACCCAGTGGTGCAGCTTAATACAATGTCTCTGCTTTGCCTTCTTTAATCCCTACCTTGAAAAGAAGATCAATCATCATCTGAGTCACACAGAGTCATAGTTTGAACCACATGCTAGGTCTAAGTGTTTGAAGTCTACTCAAAAAAGCCACACACAAATTAATTAATCCATTTTCAGCGGCCTTGTTCCAGTGCACTCAGACCAATGAAGCATATCCCTCCCAGCAGGGACACAAGTATAATCACTGTCTCTCCTCCTCACACTGGCATTCTCATTATGACGATGGCCAAGAGGACATGTGAGCCTCCATCTTTCATTCTTGTTCCGGTAATTGTATAATTGCATTACAACCACCATTTTGATCATACTTCCTTACTCAGCTGATTTTAATATTGCGTACATACAGATTAATGACATTTACATTTAATTGTTTGGCTTTGTAATGTTTGTGTGACAGTGTTTTGGCTGCAGGCCAATATACTTTATGTCCTGATATACCGTGTTTCTGAGAAATGAGCATTTCAAGTAATATTCTATGGGAATCACCAATAAGGGTCTAAAAGCTGAGAGCCCAGAGATTTCCTGTCTTTCAGGGGCTTTATACCTTACAGCAAAAAGCAGCCAGTTTTATGGAGCATGATTCAAATTGATTTCTACTTTAACTCTACTTCATCACAAAACAACAGCATGGCCTCCCTTAAAAATAAAAGCTTCTGAAGACATAGCAACTCTCTGAGCAAGCCATGTGCTAAACCAGGGTTTTCCCAAGCTTTTTTTTTTTTTAGCAGAAACACTTGAACTGACTTTTTTTACAAACACACCATATTTTAAGCAGGTTAACTTGACCCAGACTTTAAGGCTTTATACTAGTCTTGCATTTTTTTTCAGATGCAAAAATTCAAATAGTGAATATTCCTCTCTGTACTTCCTAAAAAAACGTCCAACTTTGTCTAGTTTTTGCTTGGCTTGTTCTCATCTTGTTATTTATTTTATTGGAAAATATAAATGAATTAGCTAGCTAGCACTCTCATTTACATTTACAAACTATGATCATGTAACATCACTTCTATTTTATGCACAAACTCTTTTATATGAAGGGCCAAAAATCATATTTGACTGAGGGTCATGGTGTAAAAATAAATGTGCATTATTTCAAGCAGTATTATATCAAAAAGAAATTTGCAATAGTTCCCCTCATTTGTGATTTCATAATATTAATAAAAAAATTAAAACTGCTTAATTAATGCAGTTGTAGTTCATCACTCAATATAAGTTGAATACAGTTTGAAACTTACAAGATTAAAATTATAAATAGAACAAATTATTTTATAGTACTCAGTCAGACCATAAACAATTCTATTTACTATAATAAAACTATAATACAGCTATTCAGACTATAAGCAATACAGCCACATGCTTGTAATATCAGTGGCCTCAAATATGAGACATGAGTTTGGCCCTTATTTAAAAAAAAAAAATCTAAATTATGTATAATCTCTATTGTTCATTTAAATTTACAGATTAAAAATATCTAACATACATCTTATACAAAATTTGAAATTATAAATGAAGATATGAATATGTGGCTTTCTCTCTCTTGCCAGGTAGGGCATGGCAGGACAAATCAAAAGCCACCACAAGCTCTAGTTTTAGCATCTTAAGCATATAATATTAATTGTTTTAAATATTTTTTTTTTTAATTTAAAACATTAACCAAGAACACCAACAATGCAGTGATCAAATGAGTTAATTTTGTGGCTGTAGCACAATGCATAAAGTCAGGCATATGCAAGAGCTTCATATTCATATGTTCAAATCAAACATCAGATTTAAGAAAAATCTGTTATCTCTATGACTTTAACTGTTGCATGGACGTTAGTGGCAGATGGCCTGGTTTCAGTATTTTAGAAACTGCCAATTTCACAAACAAAAGTCTCTAGAGTTTAAACAGAATTTGGTGAAAAACCAAAATCTTTGGAAAAAATATTTTTCAGAAGTCAGTTCTGTGGATGGAAACACCATTTTGATAAAAAGGGGTCCGAGTAAAATAGCCATATTGGTTTAAGCTGTCAGGAAGTACATTTAAACTCATATACATGCTCTTCAAAACACCGAAGATTGAGGTAGAACAGCAAAAGACCTAACATTAGTCCACTAATGTCAATGTCAAGAACAAGACTTTGAGCACAGACTCAGACTCTAAAGCTAACAGTTTTCCTTTACAAAATATCCTTTAATGAAATGCAATTTCATACCATATGGAATAAAAAAAAAATCGATCATATATGACATTTTTCTCAAATCAACTTACAATTAATTTACATGATGTTAAAAGTTATAGTAAAGAAACGTAACACAAAGTAAAGTACAGATATGCATCGGTTGGTTTTTAGTGAACAATACAAAATAATATGAACCACATTCCCTTCCTCTTTATTTCCTGTTTATAATACATCTATCACTATTTTCCTCCTCACTTTTTTCAGTTTGCAACCATCAATCTCAATTACGCTTAAAAAAAAAATTCTCTCACTTCTTCCCACCTTCTTGTGTTTCTACTTTTTTATATATCTCCATCCATGGCTGTCACTCACTCCATCTCTCCTTTTTCTAATCAACTCAGAGGAAGAGACAGAGAAATGAAGGCGAGCAAGAAAGGGGAGGGTTGCTTGGTAACGGTTACTGAGTAACGGATGTGGGAGGGTGCATCGAACCGGGGTCGAGAGTGGTGTTGCTGTGGCAACCAAGGTTTCACACTGTCTTATTGAATTTGTCGCAAGATAGGAGGGCTCAAAGTGCAGATTATTCCCATGCACATTCACATATGCTCACATACACACAAACACGAATCGACGCAAAGCCCCCTCCACTATAAATAAATATATAAATATATATATATATAAATATATCCATGCATGTGTATGTGTGTGTGAGAATATGTGAATGTGCACTTTTGTGGGATACAGTATATATATATATATATATATATATATATATATATATATATATATATATATATATATACACACACACACACACACACACACACACACACACACACACACACACAGTATCTCACAAAAGCATTAACACCATGGCAACACTCCAAACTAGTTTAACATTTTTATATAAACTATATGCTCTTGATGACCTGTCCATAGTGCTGAAGAAAGCCTGTAAAAATCTGTATAAGGCTGTATGGGTGTCAGTGAATAGAGTGTCAAGAGATGAAATGGGAAGGTAAAAATAGAGCATTTTTTGTAAATAGAAAATATAATAATAATTTAGTAAAAAAGGTGATATCTGATTATTATTATTATTTTTTTTTTACAAAAGTTAGTTCATATGTGTTATGTACAGCCATTACATATATGTAAGATGTATTGAATTTTGCTAAAAAAGTAAATCAGTAAATCATTAAAAAGTAGGTATGGACAAAGCAAAATGAGGAGCAAAGGGTCTGTTTTTGTTCAATGAGAGCCGTGAATAAGCGAAACTTCACAAAGTGTGTGCAGAATTCTCACAAATAACCCACAACTGATATTACCTTTAAATATGAATTCTTCAATTGACAAATGTGAAACATATTCTGAGTGAAACAACTTCGAAACTGGCTTAATGCTGAAAATAATAAAAGAGGTTTAATAAAATAATGTTATTGTAACAAAAAAAATTAATAAAACATAGCTGCTAAATAATATGCTCTAAAATCAAGAGCTGCATATTAAACTGAGAGTTTAAGGCGGCTAATCATAAGATCTTTTCTTGCCAGAAAAGGTTTGAACAATGTTTTTGTGGTTGGTAATAAACAGAGTCAAAGTAAGCACAGTAGTGGGTTGCTAGAATCTGGGCTAGAATCTAAATATTTAGAATCTAAATATTTATATTAGAGTAAATAATCTCTAATACAAGGGATATTTACTTTTACACTTTTGAGTTTGTTTACAGTTTTATTCCTAACCCAAGAACTGCACTGTTCTAAATTCATACCTTCTTCTGTACCTCATACCATCAATTCTTATTTTGTCTCAGTCCAATCATTAAGAATTTAATACCCATTAAGGTATTAAACAGTGCCTGGAAGGCTGACCATAGACCATCACACAGAGCTGACCATCGACATTATACCGATATTGCTGTAAAAAGCACAAAGTAAAAGCCAAATCAGTGTCGATAAAGAGCTTTTTAAATAAATTAGTTAATTTAACTTATCCAAATGAGATATAAGTATATACGGAAAACAGTGAACTGGAAGTATACCTTTGGCTTAAAACTAGGGTCATGCAGAGATACACAGAGGAACAAGTTAAAATGGGTCTCATGTATCAAGATTTTAAAACATCAAATGCATCAACTTGCTAAGCCATAGCAACCAATATTCACAAAGAGCACATCATATGTGAAGTGGGCATTGAGTGAAGCTATATATATATATATATATATATATATATATATATATATATATATATATATATATATATATATATACTGTATATATAGCTTAAGGGACAATCCACAGCTTGGTGTGAATAACACAACTTTAATGAATTATATTAAATCTGTCATTGATGTCTGGAGTGCAAAACTGACTAAATGGATACAAATGACTGGTAATTTTGTTTTTTATTATATTTTAATATCTGGAAACTGATCACTTTAATTCATGCACACATAAAAAAAAAACACATGCAATATGATCACATTCATTTAAATGAATTGTAAGTTCTGCTTGAGTGTGTGTGAATTACTTGTGTTGCATCTCTTTAATAATAAAGCTGTAGGTGTTAATGTCGTGCAGTTTTTTTACTATATTTCTCATTTAATATTCCTTTATCTTCACCAGTTCTTTAAATTCATCTTGTGCCTCGGACTTTTTATCAAAACAAACATTTTCACCATACTTAAGTTCAATGCCACAAAAATTATTCATTCAGGAAGGTAAGTTGTTGTACATTATGAAATGTACAACAACTGTCTCACTCTGTGCGCAACTGTAAGTTTCTATGGTTATTAAAAGACACTACATTCATTTAGAATAGTAATTAAATTGACTAGACATGAGTATTTAGAGAGTAAGCATTATGAATTGTTTTAATAATCACACAATATGTAATAAATACAATACCAATAGTACAAGAGTATTTATAACAATAAATACAATACTTTTACTAGCGTTGTAAAGCCACCATACATATCATACATGCTAGTAATCAACAACGTATTAATTTAGTTAGTGCTGATTCAAACCTTGTAGTAACCGTCTGTTTAATCCGCACTGCACGTGCACTGCAATTGTGACAGCACACTTCTTTTTTATAGCACAATAAGACAGTTAAAATGTAAAATATTATTAATAAATAAAATAAACAAGACTGTGTATGGGACAAAAAAATATAAAGCAGAAGCATCATTCCTCTACCAACACTTTAATATTCTACAAACACTTTGATATATACTACCAGTTTTTCCTAAATCATGACATCTTAGCAGATTTTAAATATAGTAGGTGAGGTTTTGGCTTGCAGCTGTAGCACAAGTAGTCAAGTGGTGTAACAGATGACAACCAAGGTCTTTCTATATATGTATATATAAAAGGCAATGCTGACATCCAAAGGCAAATGGGCAAGAACTTAAACACAGACAAGGCCCTCAAATCAGTTCACTCAATTCAGTACATGTGATACTACTGTGCAATAAAGTTTGTTTTGTACTGAATGCATTGTCTGTACACTGTGTTGTTTATATTGCATTGTTAAAAGCCTGTATCAGCTGACTGTCTGTCAGTAGGTTTCTAAACCTCTTGTCTGACAATGTTCAGCACAGCACTGTGCTTGTGAGGAAGCAATATTGTATTCTTCACATTACATCTGCGATGAAAGAAATGACAATAAAAGCATATTTGACTTGATTAAAGTGTGTAATGCACTGAGCACATCAAAGTTCAGCACAGAGTCTCCAGCAGTATGTGAGCAAATCAATTTAATTGGATGGGAGTGAAAATGGAACTTAAAACAAAACTGCACAGGAAAACAAATAAAACAAGCTATTTGCTGGATAGCTTACTAATTGATTAGCATTATTGTCGATGAATAATGCAAATACATTTAAAGACTCTACGTTTATCTACATACATAAAATTCAAAGATATCCCCTTGCATATCCATTGGGCAGTATTTTCTGTTCATCCATACAGAACCTGAACGGTCCAGCTACTAATATAGCTATTTATATACATAGCCTTACACTCTCGTCATATCTATCGTCTCTGCTGTCGTTTCCTCTTTTTTGTTCTGTATTAAAAGCTATAAGTGACTATTGATCAACAGTAGCTGATTCATTATTGTCTGTATGTCTGTATGTGAAAAGGCAACATATCTGTAGCTTTGTTGTTTTTCACAACCAACACTTTTTGTGCTTCCTCCTATTTACATTTATGAAGTGTGTAACCTGTAATCCTTGTAGTTGCTTTTTATTACAATCCCATCTGACCCTTCTTAATCATGCAGGGAAACTTTGCCAGGAAGTGTTGGATATACACTACAAGGACAAAGGTATGTGCACACCAGATCATCTTTTTTTTGGGGCCCAATTGTAAAATATATCTTGTTTATGTGCTGGATAAAGATTTCCCTTCCTTCCAACAAAGTAGCCCAAGTATGTTCCAGTATAGCAATGCCACTGTGCAATTATTGTTAAAGTTTGTGTGGAAGAACTCTAGTGACCTGCACAAAACCCTCATCGCCACTGAACACCTCTGGGATCAATTGGAGCATCAACTGAACCCCAAGCTCCCTCACCTGACAGCAGTGTGTGGTTTTACTAATGCTCTTGTGGCTGCATGAACTCCACATCCAAAATCTATTGGAGCTTACTGTAACAGCAAAGATGGACTAAATCTTGAAATAGGCATTCAAAGCGTTTTGTTAGGAGTGTTATGGTTAGGTGTCAACATACATTTGGTCATATAATTTATTTTCCGCTTGGATTCATTTTTCTCCAATGAGCCAATTAAACATTTTTAATTTTCATGACTTTTTAAAAAACATATCTTTATTTTAAGTTGAAACTATTTCAGGTAATGAGACTCTTAACTAGGACTGTGATTTCAATGTGCAGCTTGTACCTTGGGTCCTCATTATGCATGTCCTTGCCGCTTCACTCAGTGGCGTGTTTATTGGTCTTACAGAGTATCTGATTCACAGCATTTTGCCAGAGTTTCTGCATAGCCCTAAATTCAGCTGATAATGCTGAGTGTCCTTGGTGGGTTTGTTGTTTTTTTCATTGGCTGTCAATCAATGTGTCTGAAGGCTTGATTATGTACCAGAACAAAAACAAAGCTACTAAATTTGCTCAGGCATGGATTTGATTTGAGATCATAATGAGCCTCGTGCTCTAGATATACTCTGTGTGACCATCTACAGCAGGGAGTCAAACTGCAGTCCTGGAAGGTCAGACATGGCTGACTCAATTTATCACTTTCATTAACTGGCTTTGCTGTGCTAGAACAGGAAACCAATCCCTAGAGGTCTGTTGCCCTAAAGCCATGGTTCATTTTATTATATTTTGGGGTCTCAAAGTGGAGTTCTTAGCCCCCTTAAGAGTTTTTGTGGCTTAACCAGGGTGACATTTTATTTTTATAGTTACAGTGGTGAAAAATACAATCTACTATTATCAAGGTTATTACAGTATATTTAGAATTGAACTTTTAAATTTATTAGCCAATTTAACTGTTCTCTTGAATTCAGAGGGTTTAATACAAAGCTCAATAAAATAAAACCGACTCAGCCTATAAATAAAAGTCTAATCTGCTCTGTCAGTGAACATTTCTGAAATAGAAAGCTTCACAAATAGTCTATTTTTAGACTATATTAGATATAAAATCTATAAAATATTTTTGTACATGTTTCATAACAAACATTTGTACTGAGTTAAATCAAATAAGCATCTTGACCAGTAATTGGTCATTTTTGAACTGTGGAAAAAAAGCAGAAAAATGTCTGCAAGTGACATCAAATCAACATGACTGGTCTTATATTATAGGTTACACTGTATAAACCCGTATTTGCTTTAATTCAATACATAGACAGACATTTTTTATAATACTGACTATACAGTTAACGACATTACTCATTATAGTCAGCAGGATTGCTTCCTGCAGGAAAAAAGATGAACAGGGAGGTGTTCCCACTTTGTAGCTCAAACACACAGAGGTCTAAATAAACTATATGGACAAAATTCGACAGCATAAAATTTGAATGTGCATGCTAAATGTTCCACTCAATTTAGTTACTGCTATAATAACCTCCACTCTTCTATTCTGTTCTGTTCCATTACATTTTGGAGTGTGTTGAAGTGATTAGTGCTAGTTCAGCTAGCCAGGTACTGATGTAGGGTTAGGAGACCTGGGGTGCAGTCAGCAATTCGTCCCAAAGGTGTTTTAATGGGGTTGAGGTCAGAGCTCTATAGCAGGCCACTCAGGATCTTCTACTCCATCCAATATAAACCATATCTTAATGGAGCTGGCTTTGTGCACAGGGGCATTGTCATGCAGTGACAAGTTTGAGTCTCCTTATTCAAGTGAAGGGAATTTTTTTATGTTACTGCATCCAAAGGCATCCAAACCAATAGTGTGCCTCCAACTTTGAGGTAAAAGTTTGGAGAAGAACCACAGATTGGTTCTTTTCCAGAAAATGGAAAAGTCGATGTCCCAATATTTTTGTCCATATAGTCTTTATTATGCAATTCCAATATTCTCAAATTCTGCGATCATTTGAACACGACATTAGAGTCTGCAATGTTTAGATGGCAAAAAGCTGGGGTGTTGAATTATTCTTTTAATTTTATTTTAATCATTTTGAATCGTTTAATATTTTTAATAATTCTGGTCAGGACTCATAAAATGTGAATGGTTTACACAAATCAGTTCACTTCATTAGCTTTTATTAATGTATTTATTATATACACAGATTAAATGAATCTTACTGTCATGGTGGAAAGCTGCTATGGTAACTCTGTCAAGGACAGCTGAGCATTTTTTTGGCTGCATGCCTATATATATGGTACTCAATATAAGCTAATTTCAAAGTCACTAGTACAATTACATATAACATTACTGGGAATATTAATTATAAAATTAGAATTAATTATAGAATTAAAAAATTAGAAAACCATGCTGAAAAATGTCCAGCTTGATCCGACTAACTATGAGCAGCAAACACACAGGCAGAGCTGATAAAAATAGTCAATCTTTTTTGGCCAGATGGTAAGTGATTTTTCAAGTTAATCATTACACATTTTGAGATCTCCTGAATGCCTTATTATTGTGAAATCTTCAATAAAATAGTAATAGTGAAAATTTAGAAACAAGTCATTTGTTCCCAAAACTAGAAGAGAAGGTCCACCCACTTGACCAGTTCAGCTGGTGTTTCAGCAGCTGGTTAAACAAAGCAAGATTTGAACATGGGAAATAAACTATATTGTTTCCTACATCAAAAATGACAACACTACACTACTTGGAGTAAAGACATGAATAAAAACATTGCATCATAGTGCACTCAGATCCAGAAACTTCACTGGCTTCGATGTGTGTTACCTAATCGGCTGCTTCATTCCCTTTCATCAGCAAAGGCTTATCCTTCCATATACTCTCTCAGAAACATATGCACATACCCCACATAACCCACACACTCCTGTCAATTGGAAATATCAATAACACAAATAACAATAGATTGTTTACATATACTTCCTGTTTATTTACATCAGTTGACTGCAGTTTTAATCTTAATAAGCTGCTTGGACAGGGTGTGTTAGCCACATGTTATAAATGGCTGCAAATTGATTCTTCTTTGCAAATCACATTTGACAACCAAAAAGCCCCTTCCAATAGCAACTCCATGAGTGTACATGCTTGTGCTTTTAAAACACAAAGGTCATAAAGAATCCCTACTTTTGGTTGCAGCCACCATCTTATTCACAAAAAATAAAAAAATAAGAAATTACATAACAGTTAAAGCGTTTGAAGATTTTGAGCTTATTTACATATTCAGGTATTATAGGTAGTACAGTCTGCCTAAGCAGAGATACACTGGACTACAAGTGTAAATACGTGTATTCAAAATCATATCAGGACCTAATACACATACATAATGAAAAAAGGTATCACTTCTACCACTGTCTACCCACAAACAGGAGAAGGACATCAAATCCTCAGTGCATAAAGCTGTTATTGATGCTTTTTCCTTAACCTTTTTAAACCCACACATTCTGTCAGAGGGAGCAACAACAAGTTTCATTATCAAAGAGCTGCACTTTTCCTTGACTGTTTAAGGCTAACGTAATGATGTGCGACCTCTTTTCTGTATTCTTCCCACAGTTTCCCTCAGCATTAGAGCAGTAAGAATTCAGTAAAAGCACAAAAGTGAGAGGATGGAAAACATCCTGCTCT
The DNA here is from genome assembly GCF_014805685.1 of Silurus meridionalis. NCBI lineage: Eukaryota > Metazoa > Chordata > Actinopteri > Siluriformes > Siluridae > Silurus > Silurus meridionalis. Next base: position 15,855,047 of record NC_060900.1, read on the forward strand.
TTCCGTTTCCACTCTGCCCCCACAGCACCCACCAAAGCAAGCGTGCATCTGCACAGTGCTAGTCCATACTGGTAAATTATTGAGAGTTGCTTCGCTCCGGTACATTAAATTTCACTTCATTCAGGCCCTGATGGGTTTGGAGTTTATTTTCCAGCAACCTTTACATAAAGCCTGCCATAAATATACTCACAAATAAAACTCATATTGAAATAAACTAGTGAGGAAATTCACATACAATGATGTTCAAAACAATGTATGATTTTGGAGATTATTATATATAGAGATCTACAAACACTCACACTGCATTGCTAAACAGGCAGAAAGAAAAACAGAATGAAGACATAATGCTAAAGGCCTTTATGCTAAGCTTGATTAAAGCTGTGCTATTGCTACCGAGCTGCAATCTGTATCTGAAACTGTCCCACACGGACACTTAGATATCGACAGGACAAGGCAGATCCTGTTGATAAAATGCGTGCAGTCCAGTTAACCACACAAATATAAAAAAAAGCAAATGGCATGAAATATTATACTGCACCTTTACAGTACAATACATGCACACATGCTTACTGTAAGCATTACAGTACAGATATTCTATCAAACACATACAGAGTGTAAGAGTGGTGTGTACCTGAAAGCATGCAGTAAGAGAATAAACATTACCTTACCAGTGAAGAGAGGTGTCTCACTAAATAATCTTTATCTTATAGATGTATCAGTATACCAGAGAAGAAAAAACCCTCTCTCAATCCACTTAACCGACTCGTTCCCTTTCTCTTTCCCTTTCTAGCTCAATCATTCCTCTCTGACACTCTCACTCTTCCAGGCGAAATGCATGGCTGCATTCCTCTTCACTCTTCTGGGCACACACACACACACACACACACACTCACAGATGTGTGAATGAACTGTGAGCATGTGGAGAAACTGCAGAAATTAGATGAGTATGCTGTCATGCCACAAATCAGTTGAACAAGCACAGTGCACATGAGGCTGGATAGCACTTGCTTGGCCAAATACCTCTAAATGTGAGCATTCAATTCATATAATCATTAATAAAGGATGTAACTGATCAATTTAATTTAATTCCATTTTATATGTATAGTGCTTTTAACAATAGACATCGTACCAAAGCAGCATTAGGGAATTAGCTATATTACAAATATAAATTCAAAACAAATATAAATGATAAGATGTATCCCTAAATACAAGTTTATTGTTTGCAATTGAACAAATAAGGCATTCTAACCAAAGAACAATACAGTTATGAACATGATGTGCTCTATTCGTTTCTGTTTATGCTACACACCCCTAGCTAGCACCCCTGATATGATACAATGCATTTGCGGTATCCTTAGTAACTGTCTGGTCAGACCACAGAGGTTTAAATTGAGGTACTAGTTTATACAGTCCAACCCCATAATTCACGGTTCGGAAATTGTTCTCATTTGGAACCAGACTTACAGTAAGTTGCGGATTATCTTAAAATTTGTTCAGGAACGTTAGGAATAACATTTTAAACTATGTTTTCATTAACAGATTTCAGAAAATATTTTTGAAACACAGTAGTGTATTAAAGTATAAATTTGCGGATTTTCAGAATTTTAGAACGTAACCCCCCGTGAGTTCAGGGGGACTACTGTATACATGTATTGGGTTTAAATCCTAATACAGAGACAGATATAGATATTAAGAAACAACAAACAGATACAAAGAGAGTCGTTCCACAATCATTGACTCGATATTTTTATTACAAATGCCCTCCATTAAATGCATGTGAAATAGATACTCTATTAATACACTACCTGGCAAAAAGTATGTGACCTGACCATCACACTCATATGTGGGTCCTCTTAGTCAGTGCTCTCACAACATTGTCTAGAATGTCTTTGTTTTTGTCTTTAATGAAACATAGACCCGAATCGGTTTCATCATGGCAATGCCCCTTTGCACGAAACCGTGATCAAAGCTTGTTAAGGTTGAACTTTAAGAAACTGAGTGACCTGCACAAAGCCCTGCCCTCAACCCCACTGAACACCTTTGGGATGAATAGGAATGCCAACTGAGGCCCAGGTCTCCTCACTTGATATCACCTGACACCTGATATCACCTAAAACTTTACTAGTGCTTTTGTGGCTAAATAAACAAATCCTATTCAAAATTCTAGTGGAATGGATTTGCAATTAGATGTTCAACAAGCATATATGGGTATACTGATCAGATTTTACAAACCTCTGGCCCAAGTTGAAATATTTAATATGCTAATTTGTTGTAATTTGTTTGTAATTTGCTAAAAAAAAGAACAGCAGAAACTGACAGACCAACATCACATACAGTTTTCTGTTTTTCAATTACTAATATTGTTCCAACATGCAATTAGGCCTAGTCTGCTATTACAAAATACATTATGCATTATTACAATCTATATATTAATTTATTACTATATAATTTTATTATATTCTTCATCATATAACTTGATAAAATACAGTCTTAAAGAAGTAGATGCCAAACTCACAAACATCCTGAACCATCTAGAGACGTACCAGTGCCAATTGGATCCCACTGCATGTGTGGAGTTTGACATTGGACTTCCTAAAGTGTTTAAAGGCTCTGGCATGGAGAAGCTGATGCTGGATCTGTGATGATCACAAATGTTGAGCTCAGTAGCTCCTACTTTTATACTAAAGACTGTTGAAAGAACATTTACTTATAATCTTATACTCCGGTGCTCATGTTAGTTCTCACTCTCCAGTGTTCTGTATTGTTGAAAGATTTATGATCAAACTCTTGATGTCACCCAAATGAGGATGGGTTCCTCTTTTGAGTCTGGTTCCTCTCAAGGTTTCTTCCTCATTACATCTAAGGGAGTTTTTCCTTGCCACAGTCGCATTGGCTGCTCATCAGGGATAAATGCACATCATTCACCTTGACTGTTGATTTCTGTAAAGCTGCTTTGAGACAATGTCTGTTGTGAAAAGCGCTATACAAATAAACTTGACTTGACTTGACTTGACTCTTTTGAAATATTTTAATGTCATTAATTTAGCTAATTCTTTTGTTTCAATCTTCAGTTTACATTTTCCACGCATTGAAATAACACAAAGGTGTTCAGTCACAAACCCTTTTCTGTAACAGGAACACATAATTTCAACAAATGGACTGGGTTAGTTTTGCAGGATGGGAGGGTTTTTATTACGTTTGTGATTTACCTGCAGTGTATGGCAAAAAAATGCATAAGTCATATAAATATAAATGTGTTGGAAGGAATCAAAGAAACATAATGCACTTCCACAAACTTAAAAGAACCCCACAGGTTTCAGATATCGATATGCAACTCCTTGTCAGTTACATCCTACAACCAAATCCTGTTCACATGTACATTTAGATCGTATTGTAATTTGAAAGGTTTATATTACACCCCCCCTCCCACCACACACTCCACTGCCCTCCCACCAAGGTGTAGGTGTGCTTATTTGTTTGAAGATGGGAGCTCATTCTCCAAAACATGGAGTTTATAATCACATTTGACTGCTCACATACACAATCATACGTTCACCTGTGCTCATTTGCTTGCATGTTTTTTTCACAATCACCTGCTAATTGGTCACTACCACCATAACAAATGCTTGCTAAAGCACCTTCAATTAGTTACTTCATTTTGCTTTCATGAGCAACCAAGCATATTAGCTTAATGAAGACTCTACCATGATTTATGAATACTATTCACATGCACATGAACATTGCATCATTTGTCCTTGAATGCAGAGATGGGAACAGTAATGAAGTATTTGTACTTATATTTAAGTAGATTTTTTTGCTTTCAGTACTTTACATTATTTATTTAACATTTTACTTTTACCTTTTACTTTATATCAGTACTTTTTACTTCTAACATTTTCAAACCAGGCTTGTTACTTTAGTTTTAATCTGTTTGTTGTCATGATCAATATTAGTTTTCCCACCAATCGATTTCTTGTCGATGCGCAGCTTGTTCAATCTACCACTGGTGTATCATTTCCTGGCTCTCACACACCACAGACATATAGTAGTTTATTAAGCAAACAACCATCCGTGCAACCCTTTGTGGTCGACAAACGTACCGGCGCGTTTTGTGGCATTTTTCCCCTCAAACAAATTTATATTACTGTCTTTTTTTGATCGTACAGATAGAAGCAATACATTATTTGAATCTGTACAGGGTCTAGTTTTATTTATATACACTCATAATAACAACGAAATGCTGTGCTTTTGTAAAATAAAGAAAACAGACAGAGGGCGCTCTCTGCCGTCCCTGTCATCCCTATTCCTGGACACAAATAAAACAACCTGAATATCAGTGAATACTTGCCACAGACATAATTAATATATGAATAGAAATCTCGAAATGTCTTTTAAATAAACCAACTCACATAAAAAAAAACTCTTATAATAATGTTAGCATTCTGACACTTAAATTTTTGAGATGTAGAATAGTAAATACCTGTTTGTATTGAATAAACATTTGTTTTTGCATAGTCATTTTATATTTTTTATTTTTGTATGCAATGTCCAATAACCGCCTCGGATTTAAATTAAGAGGATTAAGAGGTTTGTTTATTTTTTAGACAGAATTTTGTGGAACAAAATGGAAAGGGGACAAAGTCAGGCACAGCAGCAATTTATTAAAGGTTTCTTCAAGAAGAAACCATGTTAAAGACGGGTAAATGCAGTACAGTGCAGTTGAGAACAATTATTGTCTGTTCAATGGTTTTTATTTATAAAAAGAGAGATGCGCTGACCAGGCATTTGTCTAGTGCCATTTTTATGTCATCCTACTTCTGATGATGACTTTTCCAATGGGCCCCCCCTTGACTGGTTCTTGCCCCCCACCATGCCATCCAATTAAAAAAAATCCTAGAATCGCCCCTGTGAGGGACAATGAATATAACCCAAATAGCAGATTCAACAGTGCCATGAGGAATTCATCAACAAAAGAAGAAACATTACAAGGTCATCATCACAATAATACAACTAAGTGTGGGAATTGCTGACCTTGTAAAACCTGTAAATGGTCCATGGTGATTCCAAGGTTTGTAGCAGCCCAGACATCCTGTTGACTGTGAAGGGTCGAGTGTGTTATTTGCCAAGATTTTCTTTAACACTTTCAGTAACATTTGTATGCTGTGGCATTTGCATGTCTGCAGTGAAATGCCTGCATGCAGACCAAGATATTTTAAGGTTGGCTGTCAGAAACAGGAAGCACTGAGAGGGGAAAAAAATTTTCCCAGAGAGACTGAGCAAACCCAATTCCAGCCCTGTTGTTTTGTTTGACCAATTTGTCTGATATGTAGGGGTTTTTTTGTCCAAAGACCTCATTTAGCAACATGTTCACTGTTTTGCTAATAATAATAATAAAGACTAAGTAGAAATACAGAAGGAAACCCCATCTGCAGAAACTAAACAGAATGTATTTGGGGAGATTTAAAAAAATCCAATCCAGTAATACATTCAACAAAAGCAGAATATGAGAAGAAACCTACTAAACCATGTCAGCTGTACTTAGGTAGAGACAGATGCTGTGGGCCTGACCCAAAGTGAAGAAGGTGCGAAAGAAATGCTGGGAAACCCCACTGCAGCTTTTCAGACAACTGGCAAAGTGAAAAACCCATAGCATCACGACAAAAAAGAAACAACAAAATAAACGAGAGACCAGTTCATAGCTAATTCAATGGGAGCACAAGAGTGATATTTGTTAAACAGATAACTAAAAGGTACAAATGAGGTCTACTATACTGTATGTACTGTACTGTACTAAATCATACAGTTACCTAAGTCTTAGTATGGGAGAACATTGAGGTGATGCACACAGCCTCTAGTGGTTAGGGACAGTGTAACAGAACCACAATGATTAAAAAAGCATTTTTCTTTCCTTTAAATTAGCTAATTGTTACAGACATTACAATACTGTGCAAAATATTACTGGGCCCTATATACTGTATTGAAGGAATTGATCTGAGACGACTACTGCATTTTTAAATGTCATCATCAACAATGACTACAGACTACCTCTGCATATTTTGCACGCACACACACACACACACACACACACACACACACACACACACACATGAACCCCTTTACAATGGGTATACCAACATGGACACACTCTACCTCTGCAGGATTTTGCATATGCCTTTCTATAATGTTACATTGCATTCTGCAGATCTGTTTTTCATTATGTCCTTAATTATTGTCATAGGCTGCTTGGAGGATTTTATGGTACTGTGTAAGAGACATAAGTAGATAAGACAGTAATCTCTTGAATCTTTAATACCTTTTGTAAGTTTAGTGCTGTCTTTTTTTAGCTTTATGCAGAAAACTCGACATTGCATTATTATTTTAAGTCTCCTTGTCAAGCTCTTGTTTTTGTCTTGTGTTTGTGTAAAATCATGGATGAACCTTCTGATAAACATCTATAAATATCAGTTAATAAGGAGAATCACATGTTTATCTGCAGTGGTATTAAAAAAATAAAGCAGTTTATAATGTAGCTCTACATCCAACACATTTTGAACCATGGTATTACAATGGAAATATTAGAATCCCCATCATCATTATATCCAAACATTTTCTAAAAAATTAATGCTGAATTTTAACTTGCCTATTTCTGGACATAAATGCTTTTCTGCATCTTCTTCAAAAGCCTTACACAGCCATTGAAACAGATATCTTTATACTGTATTTATGAACGATTGAAAACAAAATACACAACAAAGATTTATTTTTCATGTCAGGACACATTCTGAACACAAACAGCATTTCAATGCACCACATTACGAAGCTGCCCACTGGTTCAATCACCACAAAAGTGCAATCAATAATAAATCGGTAAGAATAAATAACACCCACACACCACATACACACACTTGTAACTCTAGGCCTGCATGAAATATGCTTTGTTAATGTGTTATTGTAAGGTAGAACATTATTGCACAACTGGATTATTTTTAGGACTAAGTAACTTGGTTACTTTACAGCAGCAGTGTGGGATTGGGATTGCCTAGAGCCTGATAAACTCAGAAAAACTTGGTTTCAGCCAAAAGATTTGTATATAGTAGGGCTGCAACAACTAATCAATAAAATCGATAATAATTGCTTATGAACATCGTTGAAAAATGAATGTTGAAATCCATTATTCGGGCTCAACATTTTATATGGAAGTTATGCAAAGCGGAGCTTGTGTGGCTTCACATTCAGCTTCCTCAGCAAGGCAGTTGTCATCTTGGTGGTATGTTCTGGGGTCATTATTATGTTGAAAAACTGCCATTTGGCCCAGTTTCTGAAGGGAGAGCATCATGTTCTGCTTCAGAATGTCACAGTACATGCAGGAATTCAGGTTACATGGTTCGACTTACGATTTCTTGATCATACGATGAGGATAAAGATATAAAAATGCTTTAAAATATTTAAATGTTCATGCGGCCTTATAATTTGCATACGATACTGCCAATATGTACGTATCCCCACCTCGTGAGATGTCTTACTCTTGCCAGTGGTCGACAGGTTTCAGTTGTCTCGATGTTGATTTTATTCTGTGTTTTTGGTGTTTTAAAGCCCAATTTTAGCTCTTGTCTTTCTCCTTTTTATCTGCACATCCAGACAATGAAACAGAGCGCATCGGGCTCTACCCTCCACTCACGAACTGGCGCTCCTGCACATGCCTGCTGCCACATGGATATATAATGTAAAATGTATACATTACGGTAGTGCATATTGCATTGTTTTGCTAAATGATGTATTGTAATTTGTTACATTTTTAATGAAATTACAGTATGCTACTCCATACTGATTCTTTAGGACTCCTGGGTCGCCTAGGCCATGTTAGTGTCATTGGAATGCATCTCCGTCATAAGTCAATTTGTTTTATGTTTAATCCTAAGTAGTAATACATAGATCTGTCTATATTCAAGATTAACTATAGGACCAGTGGAGACCTAACCATTAAACGAATTTGGTCCTTTCCCAAGCTGTTGCCATAGAGTTAGAAGCACCCAATCATACTGACAATTACAGTTTCCCTTCACTGGCACTAAAGAAATTGTAAAGGTTTCGTGAGAAAGTGTTTAACTGTGAAATCTGTAACAGAACTACACACCTTTTTCTGGCCTTTCGAATCTTTCAAAATAGGAAGTGTTGCAAATGTACAATAGGAAGTAGATGAATGACTTCATGGCCAAAGGTTTGTGCCTCAAAACCTAACCATCACACTCATAACTGTTAAACTGTTTGAAAAAGACATTTTGATGAATGTTTTTGTTTGCTATGAAATTACAATTTACGCTTCAATGGAGCTAAAGGGGTCCAAACGCGATGCCTCTGTGCAATGCTGTGCACCTCCTCATCCAACATCAGTGACCTGATCTCACTATTGCTCTTGTTGCTAAATGTGCAAACCTCCACATTCCAAAATACAGCATAAAGCCTTTAATAGAAAATCTGCAATGTTATAAAGGCAAATGGACAAGATCTGCAATGCTTAACAAGCACAGATTATTTGGATGATCCAGTTGTATGAACCTCTTATCTCGCTCATACTGCACATTTTCACTTTCCAATATCTCATGGTTTGATGAAGTTCCTGCTTTATATTGGATCTACTTATATGTATGAGGTGAAAAGGCAGACAATTCACAGGTATCAAGAAGAAATCAGAAGAGTTTTTTTTTTTCCCAGGTGAGACCATGTTCAATTTGTAGCAGTTATTTTTAACCTACCTGTGACAGACTCCACATGAATACAGCAAAAAAAAAAAGTCTGGACAAATGCAGTCCACAACAAATATAATATACCAAGTTCCCTCTTTCTGTATACTGTAAAAGTCACAGCCACTTTCTGACAAGCTGACACTATTATTCCAATCTACCCAGTCCTGTAAACATGCCGCAGGCCGTGAGTGACTGAGGCTTGCCAACAGGAATGCAGCATGTCTGTCAAGGCCCTTTTTCTGTACTTGGCACACACACACACACACACAGTGGTTTATGATGCTGGAGCTGAAAGTCTGGTGGTTATTCCAAATTACATGCCTCAAACTCAAGGTCCATCCTGATACAACTCACTATATCAATTAATTGCAGCCCTTTTCTCAAACACATCTTCTCATCACTAGAATTCTCACCAGACACTACAGAAGTACGACGGGGTGGGGGAAATATGCTAAGTAAAATCAAGCTCCTTTTCATTATCTGCACAAATAAGCGAAGTGTGAAGCCCCCCTGCATTTTGGGTGGATGCAACGCAGGAAACGAAGCAGTGATAGCAAATATTAGTTGATTTTCTTTTTGAGGCATAATCAACCGTCAACCAGCAGCGCCATATCAATAACTTATATAACAATTCCACTAAAAATGTTTGAAATAGCACGATGATACTAAAGACCAGATCTATAATATCATCGAAGGAGCTATGACTAATGACTGCTAATTTTATTTAAGAACAGCACAGTAGATTCTTTCTATCCATTCAACTACACGTATGTGCATTTTAATCCCCAATAAGCCTTCCTTACTGTCATATTTATATATTTCAGTTTGGTTTTAACTCAAAATCCTCTTTTCCTCAGCTGTGCCTCAGGTTGTTGGCCTTCGATCTGTTTCATTGAGTGATTCCAAAATCGGAAATATATCACCCGAGAGTTTTTCGGGTGGAGTTGTGGAATTTTCTGAAACAGAAACTGAATAACCTTACATGAACTGAAGCCAACATGCCCCAGGAACAAGCACATACACTCATAAGAACTCAAATCGTTATTAAAATTAATCTCCTAGATACTGTGGAAGGCAGCTAAAATTTAAGGAACCTTCTCAATGTCTAAACATTTATAACACTGAATATATACAGTAGTTATGAGAGAGAGAGAGAGAGAGAGAGAGAGAGAGAGAGAGAGAGAGAGAGAGAGAGGAGGCATTGATCAAAATTTAAAACTTTGGACTCTGGATGGGAAGGTTACAAGTTTAAATCCCAGCAACAACAAGCTGCCACTGTTGAGCATTTGATCAAAGCCTTGAACTACTTAGTTGTACAGTAAATCGCTCTGGATAAGGGCTTTAAATTATATTTTACATTCTATCTATCTATCTATCTATCTATCTATCTATCTATCTATCTATCTATCTATCTATCTATCTATCTATCGATCGATCGATCGATTGTAAAAACCTTTAATATCAAATTCCAAGAGAAAGACAAGTGCACATTGGATTTAATCCAAAGTATTAATGCTTTTTGCTTTTCTTATCTTTATTCCTTTTCCACATTCTAATAGTATCTTCTGCACTATAACTGTCCTTATTTAGCACTGGTGCTTTTCTCTGCTTTCCCTTCCTCCCTCTTTCCTTCTCTCCCTCTCACTAACACTTTAATCATATTATCCCTGCCCTGACCTTGTTTTCTACAGTGACTTGTGCTAACGTGCACACAGACTCACATGCAGGAGTCTTCAACCACCCAGTCACCATGTAGAGAAGCAGAAAAAAGTCTCAGTTTGGAATGAATATTGTACTCGGATGCGTTTTTTACAAAGTTAATACGACAAAGGATTTTGCCACAAGAAAACTCGTAAACAAACTCTATAGTCCACTCTTACATTATCTGAATAACTGGAGATTTTATTCATTGTCAACATCATAACCATCATTAACATTCTTATAGAATTCATTAAATTATATTCTTTAATGGTTCAATATTATATAGCTGTTATCATTCGTGAAATATACAGACATCAATGAATGGTCGATCTCCTTGGAGAACAGGAGTGAGAGCATATTTGTATATACAGCACTGTGATGGCAGATGAAAAGGGAATAAAAATAGTAAAGAAGGATTCTTTCATCGTTCATTCCCTCTGCAAGAATGTGCTAAATACAGCTCATATGGCAACCCTGCATTTTTGCAGTCCAGGCCACGCTTCCCAATTCTCCCTGTAGGGTCCCGGTTGTCTTTCATTATCTCCATGGATGAAACGCCATAATTCTTTCCTCTTTTCATTATCACAACCTGCTCCGTCAAGCTCGACTGCTAGCAGTGACGTGTTCAGTAGAGGAGAAACAGTTTTACGTTTCATGTCACGGTCACTCCATGAGCTTGGGGTTTGATCTAGAGGGCTCTTGGTTTAGTCACCTAGATATGACCTCCCCTCTGAGTGAAAAATAAGTGTTAAAAAGAAAATTGTATTTCCTCTCCGCTTACCTAGGCATAAATGTCCCCAGAAATGCTGGAATTAAAGTGTTAAATATCCCCTATTGACAATGACTTCTAGATTTGGAAACTTTTCTTGTATCAGAGGCACCATCGTAGCAGAAACAGCCCAAGCAAACAAGCCATGGGGATGCTTAATTCATTTGAAATTTGGCTACTTTCAAAATGTGTTATTAAGGTTCTAAAAAAACTAAAATCCCCAAATGATCCATGAAAGTCTTATTCTTAAGATAAACAGTTAAATGGGGTCAAATTAGGTTTTGAACCCTCACATTTAATTTATGAAAGTTCTTATATTAACTATGTTATCCAAAAAAAAAAGTTTAGAACTGACTCAAAATTCCAGCATGACGGGTAGGATTTTGAACAGAAAATGAAGCCTAGGATTCCAGCCTGTAGCAATTCAAACTCCAATTCAAAATCCATTCAAAAGTCTTAAAAATACAGTAATCCCCCGCTTTACGAATCTCGCACCCCCGGTTTATTGCGGAATTGCATTTGCCACATAACTAATTTGTTTTGCTGATTTTCCCGATCTCTCGCCAGATTGCACGATAGACCAAAAAACTTATAGGAAATTGTTTTTATGGAGTTTTATGTTGAAATAATGACATTCATTATTAAAAATATAATTATTAAATATAAAATGAAGTAAAATGTTTATACAGTACAGTACTGTACACATAAAATAGCATTTTTGGGGTGGCGTCCGTTTATCGCGGTTTTTCATTTATCGTGAGCGGTTTTGGAACGTAACCACCGCGATAAACAGGGGATTACTGTACTTGAAATATTATGTCATACAGTCATTCGAATGACTGCACATAGTCATTCAAATAACTGAGTGGAATATAATGATGGAAAATAATAGCAAGTTAGTATTTTTTTTTTTTTGTTGCATAATTAAGCAATGCAGTTGATGAATTCATGTGCAACAAAAAAAGGTAAAATAAGGACAAATCAGTATTACTTTTGTACCGTAGTCAACCAATCCCTGTCAAATTTATATTCTGCACTTTTCAGCAGTTTAACCGCACTGCAGATAACAACCAGATAGCTGTCAGTGAAGTCTCCAAACAACTGACTGAAAAATGGGAAATTAGAACATTCTTCCTCGAATAAAAATGCTTAAATAAATATCATTCAATCTTCATAATGAGTAAAATACAGCTTACTGGCAACCAAACCTAAAGCTCAATGCTTTCTTTTTGACTCTGCTCCACTAAAATGTTGACAACAACAAAAAAACACAGGCACAAATGTTTTTTTATCATAAAAGGAACATAAATTGGAGTCTGGGAAAGGAAAAAAGTCACAATGACATTTTCTGAAACAAACCTAATGATGGTGTACTCTGTTTAAGGCTCACCTAGTCATTTTGTTGCATGTTAACAGTAAGGTCAGCAAGAACTCACTGAACCAGTCAGCATGTCAAGGGGTGTGTGCACACAGAGACAAACATTTACACACAAACACGACAACATAGTGCGAGAAACAGGAAATGAGAAACGAGAAAGAACTTGGTAATAAGCGGTGTGTCCGTTTTGCAGAGATATACACGTAACTGTTGGTCTCGTTATGTGACATCACGGCAGCTGATGGCAGCTGACTCCTATTAAATGGCATCGGTAGCCATGTCATCAGTGCACAGACACATTTGAGTTAATTCCCTGGATTCAAAAACAAATTGTTTGAATTACCAGAATGCCAAGCACTGGATTTCTGCTCGACTTGTATACCTGAGGTGTGGTATGCATTATAATACAGTAGAAAATTTAGATGTGAATATTACATTGGATTTACTTTTATCCAAATATGTTCAATGTTCACTGTAAAGTATGGGGAAAATTATTGTTCACTAGGTCTAAAGATATTCTACTCATACTGTATGCTATCACTACACCCCTTTTAGTACTTAGTATAGTGTCCTGCACTGTCACATAATCTTGAATTCACATCATACTATATATAATGTATCTCCAGCAACTGCATTGTCCAGGTCATAGTTGCCAGCTCTAGAAAACTTGGAGTACAGTGAAACAGGCAGGAATACCCTGACTGGGACACCAATCCATTGCAGCATCAGGTTCACTCTTAAGGGCAATTTGGGTTTCAAATTTCCCAACAGGGAAGGCAGAGTACACTGAAGAAATTGGAGGATGCCCACACAGACATAGAGAAAGTGCAGAAAGCTATAGTCAGACAGTTACCTGAGCGCAGGATTGAACAGGAGACCTTGAAGCTGGGAAGTGGAAACACTACCTGCAGCTCCTGGTATATTTACCGACAGGGATAACCAATAGGGTCACCTGATTGCAAATTTATAAATATTTGCACATGGCAACTGTCTTACAACATGAATAAAAATACTTCCATGTGTTCTAATTCGTGTGCATTTTGACGAAGCAAAAGGAGAGAACAGAGAGTCCAGAAACAGGAAAAAAAAGAGGTAGAGAGAGGAAAGATGCTAAATACTGAAGTCCTCCATTCAGATATGGCTTTCAGAGAATCCCCATGTCACCTGACCCTAAAGTCGACCTGATGCACATCAGTGATATGAACCTTTTCACTTCATGTTTAAGTTAACAACTGACACATTTTTTTCCTACTGAGAGAAAAAAAAAAAAAAACGCACATACATACACAGTCGAACAAATGATGTGAGAAGCACAGGACAGCACAACACTGATGACACTGTAGCATCACAGTGGCTTGTTGGACAAAACAAGTACTTCTACAGAGCAGAATAAAACAGAAATACGTGATGGGACGTGTGGGGGCGAAAGGGCTCGAACGCCCCTTTTGTTGCTTTTTCATCTCTCGAATTCTTCAACCCTGCCACTCCATTGCTCATGGTTCCTCACATTTTTATTCCTTTCTCATTAGCACAAAGAAAGGTATCTGTCCATGTCAGAAAAGTGGTAGGATGCAGGTGGCATGCTAGTGCAAAGAAAGGAAGTGTTTTTGTCTGTTTTGTTTAGTTAGTTTATGCCTTCAGTTCAGTCAAAGCATGTTTTCGAGTCAACCTGCTGAGAACTGAGTCTGAGATCCAACATCCATGCTGATGAGCGTTTATCCACGGCTTCCTGCTTGAAGTAGATGGCGAGAGAACAGACTGCAGACCAAGGTACTGCTGGTTACCTAGAGGAAGGGCTACTGCATTCAGAAGCAGGGCAACAGAACTGATGGGCGATGTCATCATCATCCTCTTCTCTACCAGCCGACAGGAGGATGGGCAGAGAAAGGTAGAGAGAGAGAGACAGAGATTCAGACACATAGAATGGATGAGTGGAGTAATATGGTGAATATAGTGAAAGGGAGATGAAGCATGGACTGGAAATGAATGTATTTGTATGTAAGAGATGATAGAGATGACAGCAGAATGGTCACTGCTCTATGATTTGGCCCCAAAGCAACTGATTGTTTTGTTAATATGCTAATATACTGTGATTTCTAAAAAAGTAATTTGTCTCAAAACTACAAGTTCATTCTGACGTGATCGTGATAACACCGTACACCTTTCCAAGTCAAAGTGCTTATTGCTGCATAAACAAGAACAAGTATCATAATGTAATTAGCTAAAAGTAACAATAATAAAATATTAGAAACCCTCATTTAGCAGCCGCTGTTGACCGAATAGCAGTAGCTTCACTACGCTAGGTTGTAGCTCGGTGGTTAAGGCATTGGACTTTGAATTGGAAGGGGCACGGATTCAAATCCCACCACCACCAAGTTGCCACTGCTGGGCCCTTAAGCAGCGCCTGCTCAGTTGTAAATCGCTCTGGATAAGGGTGTCTGCCAAATGCCATAAATGTAAATGTACGCTACTGTACTTAAGTACATCTATATTTTTATTTTGGAAAACTTTCATTTTAATTTACATTTTTATATTATTTTTGATGTATAAAACTTTCTTTCGGCTTCTCCCATTATGGGTTGCCACAGCGGATCCTCCGCACATTTGATTTGGCACATGGTTTACGCTGGATGCCCTTCCTAACGCAACCCTCCCCAATTAATCCGGGCTTGGGACCGGCACTGAGAGTGGCTGGGGATGGTTCCCTGAGCGGGGATCGAACCCGGGTCGCAGCGGTTAGAGCGCTGCATCTTAACCACTAGACCACCAGGGAACTTATTTTGATGTATAATTTTTTTTTTAATCCACTATTATTCAGAGAAACACGCTGTTTCTCTCAGCTTCTTGAAGTACTTTTAGTACATAAGTGCGCTAAAAAGCAAACACTTTTGTACATTTAATCTGGCAGAACTGTAAAAGGAGTACTTTTACTGGAGGGATCATTTCGAAGGATATTTTTACCTTTACTCAAACAGCAGTGATAATGTGAATTGTACAGGGAAGATTTGCTTCAACTGACTTTACATTCAATTTATTTTTTTTGAGCGGTACAATTTATTTAGTATCAAAGAATGCGATTCTTACTTAGACTCGTGCTTCATTATTATTTAAACACAGCTGATGTGGCGGCCAGGCCTTTATTTTCAACATCACAATGAATCAAATTTAAAGTAATGTTTCCTTTAAGGTGGCCTTTAGGGTGGCATATAACGGCTATTTTCAAAACAGACCTGAGTGGGGTTTTGTCTTATTGATTTTAATCTTCCTGTGCAGCATCTCAAACTAACATATTAAAAATCGAATTTGATGTTCCATGTTTGCGATGATATTAATCCTTAATCTCAGTGCTACAATATTGTTTTTCACATCTCAGCTCTCTCCCGTCTCCGAGCACAACCGGCAGTCACAGTGTTTGGGTAGATCACAGAGGTGGCACTGATCCGCTATCCAGTGTTAGTATCAAGCTGTTACCTACAGAAAATGCTAGATGGGTGGAAAAATATGGATTTGATTCTATAACAAATCTAGGCTGAAATATCGCCAACATTCGCTTGTAATACAATGTAAAAGGATGCAAATTAGGTCACGCAATAACAAAACAAGCCACCCAAATTCTCCCAAAAACAGAGAGTATCTAGCCTTTTAGTAAAGAATGTGCGTAGGATGCTATCAAATCATCTGTAGTCAAGAACAAAAACAAAAGCGAGCGCTGGCCCTAGCAGATGTAACCTAACGAAGCTCTTACAGAAGCAAATTGTGAATAGTATCAGCAATTTGTCTGCGATTTTGATACCAGGGTTAAAAAAATTGAATGCGTTAATATGCCATCTGTAATAAACCGAGCTACATTTACTTGTTTTCAAAGTATGTAACTATCTACAGTGCCTTGATTAAGTCTTCACTGGCTTCTCTGACTTTTACTGCATGGATTTAACTAACTGCAGTTCTAAAAATGAATTCTGTTCTATGGAATATTAATACGTTGTTGAATATTCCATGGGATTTTTTTTTTTTTAAACCCAGGCCTAAGTTGCTAAGTTTCCAGGACTGTTTTGATAACTCCTTGGTCTTCCCGATGCTGTGTGTTCCCTTACTTATAATCTCAACCTGGAGACTTCTAGAAACCTTTGTATTTACAGTATACTGAGATCCCCTGACACTTTAATTGCTTACAGATAAACTCCATCAAATAATTACGTGACTTTTGATTACATCTGCACAAGATCTATTTTACTTCAGCATTACCATTTTTGAATTTTAATTCGTAAACAAATTTGTGTGGATTCATGATATATATATATATATTTATTTATATTGTATATATTTGTATTACGCTACAAAACGTGGAAAGGCCATGTGGGTGAATACTTATTCAAGACACTGTATGATGCTAAATAAATGTAACAAAGAAATACTGATCCTTTATTGATAAAGCACTTAGCTAAACTTTATTCCAATAAAGCAAGTAATACATTTTTCCAGATAATAATTTGGAATTGCTGTTTACATTCCCTTCTAAAAGGTCATGTGATTTGATGAGTCGATAATTATACTCGATAAGTGTAGCTATGTCAGCTTGTTCTTACTGCACTCGATGTGAGGGCTCGTCTCTAATACTCGTCAATCGAGATGATACAGTACTAACAATGCTTGTGTCATTAACGGAGGGAGGACGTTTAAGTGCAAGTGGATGATTGTGTTGTACACAGTAATGACGCACCACTGCTGTTCTGGATTTTTGGACGGTGGATTTGAGAAAAGACCAGGATCATTAAAAGTGGATTTGAAAAAAACGCTGGTAGAAGATACTGTGTTCCATCCCATTTTTTCCCCCCCAGCACAAAGCTGTGCTAGCCATCACATCCACCAGGTGGCAGTCCTACATCATTAGCCACTTAAACTCCACCAAGGTCTCCTACATTCTCCTACAGCTGCTCGAATCCAAAACCCTCAAACCCAAAAGATTCCTTAATTAATATCATTAACGAAACGCTCAAAATGGTGTACATAAATATTGAATTATAAAATATCTATCAGAAACATATCAATCTACATAAAAAAAAAAAAAAAAAAAAATATATATATATATATATATATATATATATATATATATAAAAATATGATATAATAACAGGCCAAACTGAGATACTTGTAGAAATGATTAAATGACAGAGACAGAGATTTATGACTGGATGGGTCATGCAGTGACAGCATGTGGGAGAATTCAGAGTGGGCTAAAGAAAATGTGTGTGTGTGTGTGTGTGTGTGTGTGTGGGAGCAGGGAGTGTCATGTCCGCTGTGATGTGTATCTGTGTGTGATTCATGCCTGAAGTGGTGGGAGGTACTGTATTCAAGTAGCTGGTATCAGGATGTAGGCATGTGTGCACGAGTAGGTGCGTTGTTTTGCAAACTAATTTGGGCCGCTGTTGTTTATGTGTGGATGGAATAATTGCACGCCAGGGACCGGAGACACCAAAGTAAAACATTGAAGCGCTCATTAACTGAGTGGCTCACCTCAGCATCTTCATGAAATCACAGGAAGAGAACAAGATCTCAAGGTTGAAATCTGGATATTGTATAACATTAAGAGAGTTTCTTAGCTGAAAAGGGAAAAAATCCACCCTGAAACACAAAATTTGCCAGTTGGTGGTATTCTTATTTGTGCTGAGAAGTTAGTGGTTGTGTATAGAAGAATACTGCTAGCACAGTTATAATAATACGTTTAGAAACAAAATGCATTTTCTTGCCTCAAACATACTAAAAACACACATTTACAGCTTCATTGCTTCCAACAACTGCGTCTCAAAGTCCCTCACAGTTATGGTGATGTACAGTGAGACTCTACTCGACTAGTCAGTGATCTACGGTGCTGTCAGTATGAAAGCATGCATAAAGCTTCGGAACCCTATCTGTTCAGACATTATAGAGATGAGGAGGTGACACCTAAGCAAAGGACTATATGATTTACAGTGCTGCTGCTCACTTTCTTTAAATAAAGATTAAGTAAAGGTGAAATCCTAAGTTAGCCGTAAGGCATTGTGGGTAATGTAAAAAAAAAAAAAGTGAAATAGATAAACGCATCAGTGAAAAAAGTTTAAACCTACAAGGAGTTTATTACAAAACTTTTTGGATTCAACTATGCCTCAAATATTTATCATGAAAATAATTATGGAAATTGTTCAGGGTGGATTTTTCCTTTTTACCATCAAACAAACATTAATGTTAATAGTAATAGAAGTAGGGGTTTAAAAGTATTTCTATTATTGTCTTGTAATTGTCCTATAAAACTTTCTAGTAAATCATTTTACAGTTGGAGTTCAGGTTAAGGATAATTAAGAAACAATTGTATATTTATAAATATGCGTAAGGACATGTTAATACATGTGAATTATAAATTGAAAATGAACTGGACAAACAAATTAGGGTTTTGGGTGCTATTCAGTGCAATTGTTTATATATATATTCTTTATACATATAACTTATATAATATATATGTAGTGATAGGAGAGGACTCTGGGGTTATTAGAAAGGCACTCTGGTTATTGTAGATCTCAATTGTCTGGAGAGTTGGTCCTACATAAGCAGAGGAGGATGATGATGAGGAGTGAGTTTTTAGGCAGGTGAAAAGAAAGATGCAGGGTGTAGGGGAACAGAGGGGGTTATTTTTTGGGGGCTCTGGCCCTTACCTTGCCTGCTCCGGATGCCGGGCAGGGGGGAGGGCATGGCATGGCGGCTTGGGCAGGAGAAGCCGCGCGGGGCAGCAGTACTGGTGCTGGCTCGAGTGGCTGTTTGCGCTCAGACTGGTGTGGAGAGAGGTAGTAGTAGTAGCAGGAGGAGAAGTAGCAGGAGTGGTGGTGGTAGGATTGGTACAACTAGTAGTACAGGTGGAATAGGGTGGTGACCTGACAGAGAGAGAAAGAAAGCAAGAGGGAGAGAGAAAGTGAGAGAAAGAGAGAGAGTGAGAGAGAGAGGAAGAAAGAGGGGAGAGAGTACAGAGGAGATGAAAGAAATAGACACCGGAAAAGAGAAAGAGAGAAAGAAGGAGAGAGAGAGTGAGAGAGAGAAAAAGAGAGAGAAAAAGTCAAGAAAGAAACAAAAGGAAACAGACAACAAAGACAGCCACATGCATACAATACAAACACTTTAGCAGCAGCAGTAGAAGCACAGTTAGGCAGCATTATGTAGAGTTATGTAGTATTATGTTACATCTAATGTTTTAATGGAGTTATACAGACGCAAAGTCACAGTTATGAAGCAGTTAAGTATGGAGTGTGTAGGATTTTGACCTAGAGTGATCATTTATTAATAGGTAATACTTAGTGCACTTTATATACTTACATTTCACCACTATTGACCACAAGAGAACAAAACTCAACTACAAACTGTTACAGTTATCATCAAAATGGTGCATTCGGATAAGAAAACAATGAATGGAGTGGGGCAGAGTGGTGTAAGCAATAAAAATCCAATAATGAATAATAAATCAATACACTGAGTAAACTATTGAGCTATTTCTTCAAAAACACTTCTATGAATTATACATGTCAGAGAACTTATACGGATAAAGGCACAAAGAATAAAAAAAGCCCCCAAAAAAGACAGCATTCATAAGGAAAATCAGAATGAACTCGGCATTAAAAAATCATGAAGAAAAGTAGGGTATAAAGTGTTAACCAAGGCTCAGGTTGAGCAACGTAATTACATGTTTATTTAAGGTGCACAGTAATTACATTCCGACACATGCACCCACACCTCCATGCAATTATGCATGAGCTCGGTTAGATATACGCAGAGCGGCCTATGGAAATTAAGTCATATATTTCTCATTTCAATAAAGCAATGAAGCATCTATAAAGTGTGGAGAAACCGTTGATTTAAAGTATATAAAAGAATTGCTTTATAGTATTATAATAAAACTGTTTTTTATTAGGATTTAAAAAACCTGGTGAAATTAAACTACTGGCAGCTGAGCAGTATGTGGATTGATTTTGTCCAGCTGTTTACTGGTGTAAAATTAGACCATTAGCCCCAGACACCGTGTTACCCATTCTAATAATATCTGTCGAAATGTCCAAAGCTTACATTTAATACACAACTGCTGACCAAAAATCCTTTTCTTCATCTTCTACGTATATAATTTATTAGATTATGCTCATACTAAACAATGACACATCAAAAACAGTGACAGCGGCATAACTTGCTAAAGCAGACACAACGACACACAAGACAGGAGGGGTAGAGGAGGAGAAAAGGAATGCCAAATTAAACCTGGGACACAAGCAACAGAAACATAAAATAATAAGAGAGAGCCCTATGGGGAGGAAGAGTGAGAAGAGAGGAAGAGAAAGAGAAAGAGAGGAAGAGCAGGCGTGAACGGACGCGCTTTACAGGGAGGGAATGATGACTGGGTGGGCAGAGGAAAGAGATGGGGAGATGCAGGAAATGAGTTTTCGAGTGTGTCCAGGCTGTAGAAGCGGGGCATCCTCGGTTCGGCTTGTGGAGAAAACAGGAAGGTGATTAAAGAAAGGGACCTAGAGGAAACTAACTGCCCGTTTTATGGTAGTGTTTTCAAATGATTTGTCAAGAGGAAGCAAGTGGAAAGCAACTACAATATTTCCTAAAGCACCTGCAGTGCTGTCCTGCCATTCAGCTGGTCTCTTGTGGTTTTACATTAGAGCACAGTCACGGTAAAAAATGAACGTCGTCGGTACTTGATCAAAGTGAACTCGGGAGGAGAGATTTCTTGAAGCGTTGTGTTTCTAATAAGCAAAATCTGCATTTACATAACATCTAACAAATGTTCTGAACAACTACACAGACACACACACATACACACTCACAAATGTGTCCGCCTACCGCAGGGAATTTCTCCTCGTGACCTCGCAAAATGAGAAATTTGGAGTTCAGACAACCGCAGTGCTCAAGCATAAAAACTCTTTATCATTTGATGCATAGATCAGAAATAATGGTCCTTCTGAAAACGTTCTTCAAAAGAGAGCTATCCGTGAGAGACCGCCAGATGTCACACATTACTATTAATCAAACATGGTTTGAACCTTTCCTACCAGTGCTGCCTTTTTGAAAACAGGTTTGGAATGGCAACAGGTGTAGCCTCTTACAGAACACACACACATTCACCTGGAGGCCCATTCGGTCTGCAAAACCAGGTAATGATTTTGTGATGATAGCCGTGTTTAGATGTTGCGTATAAAAGTCTATTCGCTGGTGCGTCTACACATGCACTGTTTTCAGTCATGCTATCACTATTCTCCTCCAGTCGCATTATCTCACTACACCCTGCCTCTCCATGCGTAGTATTCCTGGTCCATTTTTCTCTCATCACTCACTCGCCATTCCCTTCCTTCTCTTCTTTCTCTCCCTCTCACTCTCTCCGTCGCCCACTCGCTTCTTCACGTAAACGCACTTGTGATAACTCTCCACGTTCCCACAGCAACCATTCTCTAGCTGAAACCCAGGAGAGAGAGAGAGAGAGAGAGGCAGAGGAAGCTGGAAAGGGAGGGAGAAAGTGAAGAAAAGAAGAGAAAGGGGAGGCAAAGGAGAACTAGAAACAAAGCAAGGCCGCTTTCAGATACAATATACATACAACTACATTAACATAAAAAGTGATATGAGTCTTTTGCCAATGGCATCATCACCACTGGAATTAAGGAACACTGCTGTTTAAACACCAGAATGCATAACATCCAAATCAGTGGAGGAGTTCATCTTCCATTTTGTATCAGTCAGTTCCTCTGATCTTCTTTGCTATACACTGTATTAGCAATTCGTTTGAGGTAGACGACCTAGGAGATTTTGATTGGCCTGTTATGGAGCTCTGACCTCAACTCTGCCGAACACCTTCAAGAAAATTTGAAACGCTGACTGCACCCCAGGCCTCCCCACCCTACATCATTACCCAATGATGTACATCATTACCCAACTTAACTAACACCCATGTGGCTGAATTAGCAAAATCTTCAAACCATACTTTGAAATCTAATGGAATATCATCCCAGAAGAGTAAAGGGTTATTATAACAACAAATAGGGACTAAATGTGGAATAGAATGTTTAAAAAGCACATACAAATCTTGTGGACAGATATCCACAAGTTTTTGTCCATATAATTAATAACTCAAACAACATTTATAAGCACCACTTATGGATGTAATCTGATTAAATCACATAAACTCAATAAAACAAATATTAAGATATTTTACTGGAATTCTCTCAGGAAAAAAAGTTGTCATGTTCTTATTTAGAAATGTTATCTAAGTTTATCAG
Source organism: Silurus meridionalis (assembly GCF_014805685.1). NCBI lineage: Eukaryota > Metazoa > Chordata > Actinopteri > Siluriformes > Siluridae > Silurus > Silurus meridionalis. The sequence goes on from NC_060900.1 coordinate 15,877,922, forward strand.
ATACATATGCTGCATGCTTAAATATTATCACTAATTTGAATATTAAATATATTGGATTTCACTGTTGCAAGGTATTAATCAGTAGAGAAGTCAAACTTTTCCCAGTTTATTAAATGCACCATTAAGTTAGTGGTTAAGATGCGGTGCTCTCACCGCTGCGGCCCGGATTCGTTTCCCGGTCAGGGAACCAACCCCAGCCATTAGGGTTGCACAAGCCTCAGTGCCGGTCCCAAGCCCGGATAAATGGGGAGGGTTGCGTTAGGAAGGGCATCCAGCGTAAAAACATGTGCCAAATCCAACATGCGGATGATCCGCTGTGGCGACCCCTAATGGGAGAAGCCGAAAGAAAGGTTTTTTTATTTTTTATTAACTGCAACATTAAATACCATTAAGTACCATTAAATGTACCATTAAACATAGCAAAAGCCTTTATCAACCAGTAGAGAGAACGGAGATGTTAGTTTAAATCTGATGAAAGAACAATGAAAAGGTATAAAGGAGGCTGTCATATCACAACATTGACCGAACTGCTGAAATGTTTGGAAGTTTTGGTCACTTCTGACATCTGCTTGGTCTATGGGGTAGGGTACCTCACTGGTTAAGATGTTGGAATTTGAATTGTAAGATCGTTAGTTCGAACCCCAGCACCAACAGGCCTCAAACTGCTCAGTTGTATAACTGAAATAATTATAAGTCACTCAGGATAAAGGCCATCTGCCAAATGCCATAATTGTAAAGGAAATGTGGCAAAATATAAGTCCTTTCTCTCACAAAAAAAACAAAACCCAAGTCGGCTAAAATCACCCCAAACCACAAAGCAAGAAGTGTTATGGTCTGAGTAGACCATGGTCAAATTTCTGGGCATAATTCGAAAACAGCTTCGAAAACACCATAACTGCGTTAAATAATGCTGTTGGCTGCAGCGAGTTATGTAGATGCCTCTACTCATAGAACTAGGGCTCTAGTCAAGATCATGTATAGCTGCAAATAGGATATGTACCAATATCTCTTTTTGGTACATACCCTGCAGGTCTGTTAGAAAAGCTGATGGAGAAAGAAATCACCTTTGGGTTTGGATAACGATCCAAAAGACAAATTCAAGTTAACAAAAAATAAATAAATAAAACGAATACAAGTCAGTCAGAGCACAAATCAAAATCCTAACAAGAACTGTGGAATGGTTTGAAGAGCGCAGTGCACAGACAATTCCCTCTCAATTTGACAGATCTGGAGCATTTTTGAAAGGAAGCATGGAATTAAATTGCCAAATCGAGATGTGCTAAGATGGTAGACTCTGAGTTCTGTATTACATGCAGAAGGGTGTATTAACATGTACAAGCTAAGGGGTGAACAGGCCAAAGCAACCAGTTTACTGCCATTTTTTTCCTTCCCAAAAATAGAAAAAGGTCTCGCATGATCGAATTTAACGTCATTCGAAAACATCTGCAAATTTCACAGGGGTGTGTATATTCACTTTATACCCTTTTAGACCAAATGCTCGGCTTGCACTTATGGCATCTACCAGCAGACTAGGATGCTAAAAAACTTGCTTACTTTAGCCTAATAATTATATATTGTGTGTGCAGGTTTGGTAGAAAGTGTTAATCCTTACACTCCTGGACTGTGTGATAGATTGATAGCGGCAGAAGCCTTCGCAGCAGCGAACAATCAATACCTTCATCAAATCATCTGAGCTGAACCAACAATTGCTATTGATAGCCCTGCGATTAAAGAAAATGACTACGGTATCATCGATATCGGTGTGCTCTGAACTCGAGCAGAAAATGGTGCGTATTCTAAAGAATTCTATAAAAATTGCGTCATGTAAAACCGTCTTTAAACAAACGTCCGTATTGCTATGCAACACAATATGTCAATTGTGGAAGGAAACATTTGTACATTTAAATTCACTCAGAGGCCAAAGCCCTGGTTAGCAAAACCCTCAAGCAACAGCAGATATTAGATCAGTTTTTATTGTCATTTTAATTAAAAAAAAATGTGTTGACACTTTATATTAAATTCAATAGACATCTCCTGAATGTATTCTTCATATTTACTATTAGCACACTAGATCATTTTGCACAGAGCTGCACTGTTATAATCATACTGAACATGTATCCATTAACAGGATGTGGTAACATTAGACCATTGATCATATCTACAGGTGCACTACTGAATGACATTGGCTCTCTCACATTCTCTCTTTCTTTCTCTCACACATACACACACACACACACACCCACACACACACACAATCTTTTCTCACCGCCCTGGCTTGGACAGAATGATGTATTGTTGTGGGATGACTGCAGTTGCCTCTGTGTTGCAATGAGAAGGATGCTGAGGGGAGGCTCATACGAGAGCCTCCCTCTCCGAGCTATTTTTTGTCCCGATAGCCAGTGGAGAGCAAGCATAAGCACATACAATCCCATCCAGTTAAGTATGGAACGGCTGGATAAGATCACGCCAGCAATTTCATTAATCACTGCCGACTCTTTATTACGTTCCTTTTGTTCATAATAGAGCGCAAAGTGTAATTCAGGCCACAATGGCGGAGCATAAAAGACGTTTATGCAGACAAAAAACCTGACGAAGCTCCGATTTATTATAAAACACTGTTCCTGAAAAGAACAATTCGATTTGCATATCAATATGAGCAAAAAACGGATGGGGGACGCAAGGACGACAACTGGGTGGGCCTGATTAGTTCGAAACGTGACATCATTTGTCCTTGTCCTCAAGTGCATGTCCTAGCCTTGTCCTAGTGCCATGTATGGTGATAATGTGTGCTGCATAAATGTGTTGTCCTAGGGATGGAAAACTCAGACACTCAGACACACATGTATGTTTCACGCTGCCAGTCTCTTTCTTTCTCTCTTGCACATGGAGAAATAAAGAGAGAAAAGCGAGGTATGCATGCAACTTTTTTTTTTTCTTCTTTTTAAGCAATGCGCTTCATCTACAGTTGTTGCTATGACAACCCGTCATTTATCCTTCAGATGCATGGTTCATTTTCATCCAAGTGAGCTGTCCTACACCTATTACAGAGCAAAGTTACTCAGAACTAACCATGTTACACTCTAGCTTCATCTACGCAATGAAAATAAGTCAAAGCCATAATGCAACGGTTGCACCACAACTCCAAGGGATCATCACTTAATTATGCAGAGAATAAAATAAGCATCTAGCTGCCGAATGTCTTAGAGTCTATCTGACATTTTATCAATATAATACCCACAAGAACCACCCCCGAAGCTGTATAATAGCCGATGTGTCATATTGAATCTGCAAGCGGGCAGCACAGGTTCAGCAGTACAGATATATAAACATATATTTAGGCATTGCACATATATACTAGGCATTGCACGGTACAGCTAATATAGTGTCTCATAACTGACACGTGAGCTTAGACGATACCTTGGTAGGTTGTGTAAATTTTAGTCTTTCAAGCTTCTGGCACTAAATTTTTTAGACTGTGTCGATATGACTATGACCTTCAGGGTCGCAACTCATTACTCTAGTCTAAATGAAGGTGCTCCAGCATAAAAGGTAATCAGTCATTATAATCAATTTCTCATATTTGACTCAGGATTAGCCACTGCCAGGAGGAAAAGCGTAGTCCATCTTCCTGTAGGAGTCTAAATATATGTCATCCGGCAGCATGAAGGCTACGGTCTACGATCTCGTCTACGCAGGACAAAAGGAGGAAATGGAGGAACGAGAGAATTCAAAGGGTCGTTACAGACCTGTGTTTGTTGAAGTCTCCATCTGGCCTGCAGATCCAGCAGGGCGAGGGGTGGTGAGAAGGACAGGAGAGAGAAAAAGGAAGCAAAAAGAGAGTCACAGAAAAAAAGGAAACACAGAACATGCAGAGATAAGTGGAGGGAAAGGGATCAATTGTTCAACACAAACAGGACAAGAGAAAACATCTGTAGCATTTGTAATCATATACAATATGATATAATACAAAAGCCTCACTCTATAAACATAAACACATACTGGAGTATTACCTGTAATAGGCTTAAACCTCATCTGACAAAATATACGACATAAAGGATTAGAAAAGAACAAACATTTCACAATCTTTTTTTACCATTCATAAAACTGGACTGTAATTATTATGTACTGTTTAAGTTTATAGCTCCAAATTCTCATATCTTGTATTTGTAATTAGTTTTAAATTAACGTATTACCCTACCAATATGCCCCTAGAAAACAAAAAGATCAAACACCTCTGAAAATGCCAGAATGGTCCGTGAATTCTGTATCTAAGAATTTCATCATCTCACCTACATCCTCGAGTTCATGGTGTCTCTTAACTGATCCCTTTGTGCGGTTATTACTTTTGTTTATACCTGCCTGCTGTATTTTCTAACTAAGCTACTAGATATAAACAATTACTTTGCATAGTTTAATATGAACCACCGCAACACCTTGACCAGGCAGCTACTAAGGATAAACGAACAAACTCACTAAATGCATTACACAGAGCTGCACTTTCACATTAATGTAAATAAACCTGGTCTCTTTTTGTCTCAGAAGCTTCACATCTGAACACTCACTTACACTTTTTCCATCGCGTTCTGTACGAACAACGCTAGCCTCAACATTCTGCCTCACAGCTACTAGATTAAGCGTATATATTTCAGCAAAGCTTCTCTTTAAAGCAGTTGAAACTGTACTGGAAGCTTAGTTTTAATGACACTCACTTCAATGCTGAACTGACCTGAATGCTTCAAGTGTTGCATCGAAATAGCAAAGTCCCTGATTTATATGTTCCATTAAGGGCTTATTATGACAGCATCTCCAACGCTCAAACCTCTGACACCCCGGTTATTATTCACTGCCTCCTATCCATGACAGTAATTGGCACTTATCAATTGGACAAATGTAATTAACGCAGGAAATGCTAATTATTCTCCAACTCAAAGTAGTATCACAGATCACCGTTATGTGTGCATAGAGTAAAAAAAAAAAAAAGGAAAGAAGTACACCTTTTTTAAAATTGACTAGTCTGTGGAATGATTTGAACAACTAGTCGACTAATCAGCTGAAGCAAGCTCAGGTGTGTATAGATAAGCAGGCTTAGCATCCTGCTCACTCCGGACCGGTCTGACAAATTTATTGGGTGGATAAATGTGTGGACAGGGCATACAGGCTTTCGGTAACTAATATAGGTCTGCCTTTTCTTCTAATAATAGCTATAACCTTTTATTATGCCAAAAGCCACCAGGATTGAGAGTGTGATAGATTTAGCACAATAACTAGAACGTTGCTCACAGAACCCGATTTGCTTTAAAAAGTTATTGTTACAAAGACCAGTTCTTTGATGGTTGCAGAGATTGTAATGAATTATTTAGAGCCCATTTCAGCATCAAATGCTCTTAATTAACAAGAGCCAAGTACAGAATTATTGGAAAAAAGAGGTTTGCCTGAGGCAGAGTGGCTACTGTCAATATGAGAAACACATGATCTAAACCCAAGCATGTGAACAGTGATACACCTCAAATATATTCTTTTTGATATAACGATTAAAAATACACAAACCGAATTCTCGAATCTGATTGGTCAGTCGGTATCGATTAATATTCTATAACAGAAGCCCTGCAATAACTTACAGGTTTATATGAATGTGCTATCAATGTTATATTTTCTAGCATGACAATTCATTCAAAGTGAATTGCATTATTGGCTCATTTAATCTTATCCTAATACAGCGGTGTCCCGGGGTATGTTCTAAGACAATTCGAAAAGGTTTCGGTTCCTATTGATCACAACTGCTCTGCTCGCTTGTTAAAATTTCAGATACTATTATATTGTGCCTAAACAGCTGTCACCCTCTTTTAAGAACATTTGCATTTATGCAGATTTATGTGAAAAATTCTATTTGAAGAAAAAAAAAAAACGACTTATTCAAAACCTATTTGTTGAGCAATGTTGCTGGGCGACAACAAACCTAGCCTGTAAGCAAAACCGAAAGAGATATTCAAGATATATCAATACAGTAAGGTTTTACCTTTTCTCTTTGCATTACTCAAAATATATGCTGGATGTGGCAGCTGATTCTCGGTTCATGTTTACTCATTTGCTTAATTCTGCCACAGAACTGTTTAGAGCTTCTGGCTATTTCACCCCATCTCGAATCAGCTGCTGTTAAAACCCCAATGATTATTATTTTTTTTTTCAAGAGCAAGGAATATTTAATTGCTTTGGCATTATGATAGAGCTCTGTCTTGGCTTGTTGCCTGTATTTTGGCTCAGCAACAGTTTTCTGAAGATCATTTTTGGAATATGAGGGTCTTAACAAGCGGCTTTGGCTTGTAACAGTGTTACACTGGAATAAGCAATAGACATTTTCACATTCCTGTGATCAACAAATATCCTGTAGCACTGAAGGGAGATGGCTGGACTTGTGTTTCAATTTCACAGACCTCTCATTTATAAAAAAAAAAAACAAAATATGAGGGAGGGAGGAATAGAGAGAGAAAAATAGAAAAAGAAGAAATGATGCCCATGTCCCCTGTGAATGTAATGCAAATCAGAGAAAAGGGTCACGTGGTCTACCATCTGCTCAGTACAGAGGGAGGGATAGAGGATGAAGAAAGAAAAAAAAACAGAAGATCATGAAATTATGTAAAAAAAAAAAAAAAAAAAAAACAGCATTTTTCTTCAATGAAGTAGCTAAACCACTACACAAATCCTATCCATTAGGAAGCTAGGACAGGCCTGCGATTAGCATTTATAATTTTATGTGTTCAGGTGCTGTTGATGCTAGCAGTGCCACGGCTAAAGGAACAGATGGACACAGCAGCACACAGACTGAGTCAGTCCTGGACCGGCTTTGCGTCTGCAGGCTTAAGTAATGAGACACCGATATACAGTATGTAACTTACTACTTACTATGCATCAGAGAGCTGGAATACAGTATACATTTATCCAACTCCCAGTGTGACAAATAGAGTAAAGCAGCAAAGTGTGTGGATAGAAAAAAACAAAGAGAGCTCAGAGAAAGAAAAAAAAAAGCTTTCTCATGACCTTTCTGGCATTCTCTTACAAACAAATGCTCACTTACATTTTCTCTTTGCCTCTATGCTCCCACACAAGCACAGTCCACAATCTGACACTGCAGTGAATATTAATCACAAACTCTCCTACACAACCAGCATCAGGATTCATGCGAATCCACAAAATGGCCCCACAAGTCCTCTTGAAGAGCAAAGCCTTGGCTTCTTCCTACAGAATAAACTATGCACCATGCCCAAAATACACATGAAAAGGGCACGAACTTCAAGCTGAAGTGATCAAATGTTGGAGGAAAAATTAAATAACAGCTTGGGGGGTTTAAAAGCATGAAAGCAAGGCAAGATGGCTGGAGTGGCCAAGATAGTGCCTTCAGAGATTTAACCTGCTCAAGTGTCTTACTGATAAAGAGAATTCTTCCAATATATTGCTTCACCTAATAAACCTTAATTGTTTTACTATATATTTGAAAAAGCTCAAGAAAGCTCAAATGTCTGTTGCTGTCTTCCCTGCTGATGTATTTCTTGGATTTGATGAATTCTTGTCGCCCGAGCATCGGCAATGCCTTCACAATAACTAATCCTGTTGTTACATTGTTTACTTGTTAGCTAGGGGTAATGCAAAAAGAAATAGGCAAAAGGATGGTGAAAACAATGAGAGGATAGTGAACACTGACAATAATGAGCTCTGATGCTCAATATTATTTTTGAATCTTCTAGTCTGAGGTAAAACTACAAGGCACCATCTTTGTACAAAAACTTATTCAGCTTAACATAGGCTAGCTACCAATTTAGGCATCTCTAGCAGGTACAGCTAAATTATTTAGCTTTTTTTTTTTTTAAATAGGATATAGTTACTAACTATAGTTATCAGATATAGAATGTCTTGTCAGGTGTATAACTAGTATATAACATAGTATTGTGTTGCTTATTAACATTTTAAAGCTCCAGCTAACGATTGGTGTCACAGTGGATCCTGAGCCAAATACCTTGTACACACATTCATGCCTAGTGGCAATTTCATGTATCCAATTTACCTATTACCACTTTTCAGTTGAGATGAAACCGGAAAATTCAGGTGAAACCCACTCAGAACATGAATCAGACAGTAACCTCAGGATCAAACAAACCAAGGACCTTGTGAGAGGCAACACTACCTGCTGTACCTCCGTAAGCTCAGCTGCTGCTTTTTAATTCAAAGGTTTATCTTTGGATATGGAAGTTAAAATGTTGTAATGCATTGTTGTAATGTAAAACTACACAGTTCAATACTGCCTGATTTATTGCTTAACAAATATTAGTTCCCACCTTAAAAGCCAACCCTGAATGTAACCCAATGAGAGTGTGGGGGTTTTTTGGGTTTATGTCAGCCCCGAGATTTTATTACATAAGCAGAAAAAAAAAAAAGAAAAGCACCCAACCTGGAGACAAAAAGGTGTGGTATTATCTTTTTAGCTTTAATCTGCTTAAACCCTATCTAAAATACTCTCATCACAGACTAATCCCAACACCTCTGTTTAATGTAATTCCCACTGCGGATTGCATGACTTTATGGATTTAGATGAACTCTGTTTGACTTGCTAACATCTGATTCGTCAGCATTGAAATTTGACTAGACATCATGTCGAAGGCTACTGCTAATTTTAAAAGATATTCTGAGGGTGAACTTAAGTGGTGGCAATTCACAGTGACTGGAGTAATCGAAATTTCTGATGCGCATTGCTTTCACCAAATGTGGGTATGAAATTCAGCTTTCCGGTTGCCATGGTAATCAAGTGTCCACCTAAATAGACTCTATGCTACAGACTCACAAAACCCAGTGCCTTGGAAACGTTGCATAACTCTTAGTTGGAACTAAAATCATACCTGCATAGACACAAAACTCCTAGCCTCGACTGAGGTCAATCTATCTGACAGCCGTCCAAACAGTGTTTAAAGTCACAGTGGCTGCATAGTGTCCACAGGTATGCAGCTGAGGAGCCTGCATGCTTATACTCACTGTCTCTGCAGAGTGGTGGCCGTGCCGGTGCTGACGCTCTCTCTGTGTCGTTCACTGTTCCTCTCGTTTTCTGTTGGGTTGGACCCAGTGGACAGGCCGCGGCTGAGGCGTGTGTGTGCATTGACGATACGCCGGTCTCGTGGAGGCACGGGTGGAGGCGGGGGAGGAGGGGCCGGGACAGGTGTGAGGTTAGGGGCTGGCACATTGTTGTGACTCTGGATGGGGTACACAGTGGCGGAGTTTTGAACATGTAAAGGGTGCCCGTGGGTCTGGTTGGAGGCTCCTAGTGGCGGTGGAGGCGGGGGTGGACATGGCTGCCTGTCCACCCGGAGATCCTTGTTCTCCTGATTGAGACGGTCCAGCTGCACCTCCAGCTCCTCGATGCGCCGCCGCTGTGTCTCCAGCAACTTCTGCTGGCTTTCAATGATGTTGTTGAGCTCCAACAAGTACTCCACAGCCCGATTAGGGCTCTCCGGGCTGCCCTGGCCCGTGTCCATGCTTAAGGAACCTTGTACTTCAGAACAGCTGTTATTATGCACTGCAGTATTTGGTGGAAAGGTTGGATTACAATCACCCCAAATGTGAAGGCTCTCCCCCCCACGTGATGCTAGTGGGGGGGGAGAGAGACAGCAAGCTAAGTACTGGCTGTTAGAGAGGAACTGAACAGATACACACTGTTTTTACTCTCCAAATGAATTCCCTTAGCGGAAGGAAACAGTTAAAGTGTCTGAATCATCAACATAGAAGATAATGAATGGGAATGTCTGAGTCAGCAGAATCTCAACCTTTAGAGGGACTCGCCATGCAACGACTTAAACAACAGTCGAGATAAATGCATTTCTGCAGTTCAACGATTCAGCGTCTTACCATGTCCGATTCTGGTAGCAGGGTGCTAAAAAAAAAGAAGTGGAACAGCCTCGCTTTCATCTGCGTCTCCAGCGCATACTGGCGTCTCCTTTTTGCTTCTCCAGCGTGGAGCTGAATGTCAAATGTCGCAGCAGTGCAGATGCTCGCTCGCCACCGAGCCTTCATGACTCATAGCGTGGAGAAGAGGATGGGAGACATTTTCTCGCTGAGCCATTCCCCCGGAGATTCTGATCAAAGGAGGGGGGGGGTTACAAAAGTTGGACCTTTACATCGCAGTGCTAAATTGGTTGACGTGCGCATGTCTTAATGGGACCGAGCCGCCTCTGCACCTCTCTCTTCTCCTTCTCTTCGCCTCTTCGTTCTCACCCTCATCAGCCGCTTAGCTGTCTCTATAGCGTTCAAGCCGCCCGTGCTCGTGCGCGCTGTGTCCACTCAGAACAACCATCTCAATGTCCATGTCCCACTCATTCAGTGGCACAAAGTAGCGCCCTGACCACACACTCAGGAACATCTGCATGCTCGAGAACCTACCTGTCACTACACATGACTGTCGCCTGGCTCTCTGCACTAGCAGCACTGTGGATTCTGACTCACAATCTCCCTCCAGGTGGACTCACAGCTCTCGTCGCGGTTCCCGTCATTCGTCACCAAACGCATGCGAATTCGAGACGCGCGTTAAACGTGTCCTAAACGTGCTTGGGTTCATTCTCCGTTTCGTCGTCGGTCATCCCCGAAATCTCCATATATGGCAAGCTCCATATACAGATGCATGCTCGTTTCCCGAAAGGTTGCATTAAAATGGCATGTTTTTAGGAGGCGTTACTATGTAACAAAGCGCGATTATTTCTCTTCATCACCTGACCTCTGTTAACACATTCGCCGAGTTATAACACAACACAATGACTGCATTTAGGCTACACGAATACACATTATACCCCGTTTCCCTAATCGGGCGCTCATCGGTTCACACACGCGCGTGCGCGCTCACACAACAAGCAGGAGGCGAGTCATTTCAGCGGCTCGGATCCTCCCTGAGGAAGCGCATGGGGAACAATTTCACATCAGCTTCGGCTCAGCGGTTCTTCTGGAGTCTGGATCGAGTCCCTGTGTTGCTGATGTTATGTGCTCTGCTCTGCACCTGCCGCCTCTTTCCGCCATTCAGCCTCCACCGCAGTGTCCACGCTATCCACATGCGTCAAGTCTCTCCCTCCACTCCACTCCACTCCCAACCTTCCTTTTCTGATTCTCACCTCATCACCTGTATAAGTTTTTTTTTATCCAATTCAAGTCCCACTCTCAAAGTAGACGAACATTTCGCCTTGGTTGAGGTTCTGCCCGTTTGTGATGAGTAAAATCTAGCGATACATATTTAGGGAAACTGGGCGATGTGCGGCGGCCATCTTGGATCCAAAAAGCCGTTTGACTCAGCGGTGAAATTTCTCCTCGGGCAGAGCCGCAATGAACACAGTAGCACATACACACACGCGCGCGCGCAAACAACTCAAGATGCAGGCTGCGTGGTGCATTGATTCTGCAGAGAAGGCAGTGGTTTCAAGTGGAGCAGTGTGAACTGCAGATTAGTCCCTAACCAAAACTCAGCATGTGAACTAGTTTAATTTCTGTATATTGATCTGGCGTAAAAAAAAGAAAAAGAAAAAAGGGTTCTTTTACAAGTTCACAAGTTGATACACATATTTGGACAATTCTTTGTTCCTTTCCCTAACCATAACTTCTTCTAAACTCAATGTAAATAATACTAAGAAAAGTCAAGTGAATCAAGTCAGGTCAAGGTTTATTCAATAGAGCACATGTTAACAGTGACGTCGTCTGAAAGTGCTTTACTAGTTATTTAAGCTATAACCAAGTTCATATGTATAATAACAGTAAAAGTAGTGACCCAGTAATGTCTATTATACATTATACTAACCAAATAATAAACCAATGTAAAAGCTATAAAAACACGTCTTCTAGAAAGATTTAAAAGTTGTTACCAAACAATAGTCACAATAAAAAGACTACCACAGAAAAAGGATGATGGCCTTTAGTTCATATTCAGATTTCACCTTTCTCTTCATTTTAAGCTAAAGTTAAATATTGTTCTCTCTTCTTTATTCTGTGAAGTAGCTGTGTGTGACATGTGAAGAGCCCCCTTAAATCCTCATCTCATTTGGAAATTCATTTGTGTATAATGGTTTTATAAGAATGATTTTGTAACTAATGTGAAACTAATGAAAACCCTTTCAAAAAAAACAAAAAACAAATTTGGATGTAAAAAAAAAAAGTGAAACCCAACCTCAGCTCCTGGAGCATGCTTAATTATACTGCTGTCGAATCATTTCTGTAATGTTGGCACTAGGAATTATTATAAGGTTTACTGTGTGATTGTATCATTTGGGATGAGTAGCTTGTCTTAATCCTCACACTTTTCCATCTCAGCAGTTCATTAGAACAGAACAATGTCTTTTTTCACCTGCTTTCCCTGTAACATTTAGCAAAACTAATAAATGTGTATTTGGACAAATTGTCTCTTCTTTGTCTGTTCACTAAGAATAATGCAATGCAATGTGTGTTCATGTAACAGAATGAATATGGGCAGAATGGAGTGTGTGAGAGAGAGCGAGCGTGATGAAGAGAGCAATACATTTCTGAATTTCTGATACACCCACACAATAGCCTTAATTATTCAGCTGCGGCTGGAAAAAAAAGGGGGGGATTTTGTCAATTCGTTTTAATGTCCTTTTCCTGTATTTGTTCATCTGTCTGTCCATCTGCCAGTCAGTCTGACTGTCTCTATGTCTGCCTCAGTAAAACCAGAAGGACCATGTGAAAGAACTATGGAAAAATCTCTCCTCTGAAATCTCTGGATTACTTACTTGTTCTCCCACTTCTGCAGTATCTGTCTTCCTGGTTCCTGTTTTGTTTTTTGTTGTTTTTTAGAAAGACAATTTTCTTTTATGTATTAATTTACAGGGAGATACATTAGCGTTTGATGTCATGCTCAGAATCTTCAACTGCCCAAGGTTTGCTTTACACTGAAGAGTCAGTCATTTGGTATTTAAATGTGTCTTGTAAATGTGGAGAAAAAAAAATCAAAGGAGAGAAAGAGGAATTTATTAGTAGCTGGTAAAATAAACAATTGAGCCTAGTATGAGAATAGCTGCAGTAAAATTGTGGATTAAATAGGTTCAGGCCTATGATCTTTGCTTTTATGTTACTAGGAGGAATATAACTAACATTCTCAACATAAAAATATTATACACACACACACACACACACACACACACACACACACACACACACACACACACACACACACACATACATTGTATTTCAACAAGGCCAATAAAAAAACTTTTAGAATACCCAATTAAATTCATGTACAATGGTGACCAAAAAATATGGCCACAGTGGCCATATTTTTGTCCACAGTGAACACAACTTTATCTTGTGAAAGGATTACAAATGTTCTAATAATACATAACGGTGGCAAGGCCATGGCCTGGAGCTGATTACAGTGTGACTGAGTGACAAGGGTCCTCCTTATTTTATCTGAAGCATCCACCAGTGCTGTGAATCAAAAGGTCAACATGACATTTCCCTGCTGCTTGACTCACACTGCGCATCTTGCCGATATTCAACGGGGGAAAATGAGTGCACCTACAATGGGCCAAACACTATGCTTAAATGAGTTAATTAAAGAAGATAATTAGATTGCAGACTCTAGAATAGGGCCTAAATATAAGGATACTAAATTGCTCACCAACCATGAAATGTGATTATGGCGACCACAGCATACAGCACACGGGATCTTTTTAATAGCATGCAAGTTTGACTCCTGCAATACATATTCTAGCTACAATACCAACATGCTAATAGTATTTGTCTAATAGTATTAGTGCTAATAGTACCATATTTGTTGAATGCTTATTCAACTCTACATCAAGTTTAAACTGTTTTCAGTTACATAAAAGGGTTTCTAAAACTCATAAGCAACCTATAAATTAAAAAACTAAGACTAATCAATTAGGGCTAATATAACAGGATAAAGCCTGTGCTAAAAGATGCTCTTTAATGTTTGAGCATCAAGGATGATTTAGCACACACACTGCACTCAGAAGTGCACCTGCCATCATTTTAGCCCCTTTTTAGCTCTCTTTGCCATTAGGTAGTATTGTGTCTGAGATTAAATGCAGATCATCTATGCCATGAGCATATACCATTTATTAGCACAAACTTGTGAACTAATATCAAAGATAAATATCCAGCAGGAACCTTTCTCCACATTATACACAATGATGTATTCAGAGTTAAGTTCAGTGTGACAAGTTAACACCCTCAACACAAATCAACATTTAGACCCAGATGTAACTACAGACTACAGGCACCTATTTGTTTTCTGGTATATATAAATAATACACACACACACACACACTGTGGTCTGTGCTACAAAGAATTTTGACCAACTTATAGACTGTGGATCCTACATTTTATCATTTAGTACTTGCAGGATTTCAGGTTTACCATGATTCCAGAGACTATCCTAGGAAAACAGTGTGACAGAAATACACACTGATTGGAATTCCAGTTCATTTCAAAGTACTATGCATGTTAGTTTACACCAAGGCACATTTAGCCAGCTAGCCCGATAGCCAGTTCCCCTACATTGTACAACACAGCGAATGATGGCTAATTCATGCATTTTCAACGACATGTTAACAGAGCCATCTATATCTTTTCAGACTGCTGCATTGGCAATATACAGGGCATTAAATTTGACTCGAATGCTTGCTGTCCTCTCACTATAATTATATTAGTCTTTTTTTTATTCTTCATTGCTTATCGTATTGCAAATGATAGCAGAGAAACTGAGAAACTGAGGGCCTTCTTGAGTGAAATGAAAAATATGCTTTAACAGAGCTTTAATATAACTTTAACTTTGGTCATGTGTTGCAGTCAGATGAAACCAAAACCCAACCCTATGATTTTTGTAAATAAATAAAAAGGGGATTGAGTAAGAGGAAATGCATCTGATACTCCACTGGATCGTTAATAGTCCTTCCACAGGTTCACATACGAAAACCTCGTTACATCATTTACTTCATCTAAATAGTCAAGTTTGATTGACTTTTCAGCTGCTACTAGTGATGCAGTGTATTGTGAAGCTTGATAATCCAAAACTGTTGTGCCTGAATGAGAAGACTTTAGTCCTGACAGTGCCACAGCCATTCATGACTGAGAGGCAAGTGCTCTCTCTCTATCTTTTCCCTCATTATCAATCGCAGCAATATTATACAATCATGAATGTCTATGGACTCATAGAAGATGGCAAATAGTGATTTCATCCACATGTTACACAGCCTTGTGATGCAGCATGAGCAGTAGTTTGAAACAATATCATTGAATGGCTTTATGTGGCTTGATCACCTTTCGCAGGTGGTAGCCTTTTCTTATGATGTGCATAGCTGCTGGAGATCCTTAAATACAGATCATTGGAAATGGAAAAGGTTTTGGTTTCACTATTAAACTAGTCAACAAGCTTAAGTTTAATATATCATAATTTCATCCAATTTTTTATTTCAAAAGATACAAAATCTGCCCACAACTCGTTCTAATCATGTTTTGCTGCAGACAAGGGTGAAATTTTCCAGAACATTCCGTGTCCATTTTGTCCGCCCTCCTATTTCAGAGTTAGCATACTGTAGCAGAGCATGGAAAGTGTAATTAGTAAGCGCAATTAAGAGAATGTTCACGATTCCCCAGAGGAGCCCACAGACACAGCTGACAATGTGTAGCTTAAGTGTGATCATCAGTGGTACAAATGTGTTTTGATGTATGCTAATGTCTGTGCTTAGGGACACGATGCTGGAAGGGGTGTTGGGTGTTGGGAGAGTGTTTGTGTGTGGGAAGTGAACATTGGAAAGTTTACAAAGAGACAAAGAGTTACTAAGAGGCTTAAAGGAAAGAGACAACATTTAACTACAGAGTCATATTTAATAAAGTGTTCAGTGGCTGGTTCTGGTTTTTTTTATTAAATGTTTGATTTTAGCTTAAACAAAATACCAAGATTCCAAAAAGTAAATAAACAGAAAATTTTTTGAGCATAATATGCTTAAATCATATGCTACATAGACAAATGTTTTGGGACACCTGAATTTTCATGCCATGTGGTCCTTTACCAAATTGTTTGCTGGAGGCACACAATTGTACAGGATGGCTTTGGATGCAGAAGAATTTAATTTAAGATAAGATAAGATAAGATATACCTGTATATACCTTTATTACCCTAACCCTAACCCTAAAAATTTGGTAAAGGACCACATGGCATGAAAATTCAGGTGTCCCAAAACATTTGTCCATAGCGTATGATTTAAGCATATTATGCTCAAAAATACAGGATGTCTTTGGATGCAGAAGAATTAAATTTATGTGTCACTTAAACTAGGAGGCCCAAACGTGTTTCAACATGACAGTGTCCCTGTGCACGAAGCACTCTATGCTCTATGAAGATATGCTTTACATGGAATGGATTGGAAGATATTGAGTGGCCTGATAATGAGCTCTAGCCTCAACCTAATTGAACACCTTCGGGATAAATGTGCATGCTATCTGCACTCCAGGTCTTCTCACCTACATCAGTACCTAACTTAACTTACAGGCTTGTGGCTAAATGAACACAAACCTCATATGTGCTTTTTGAACATTTCATTCCACATTTATTCCATATATGCTCTTATAATAATCTCCACTCTTCTGGGACAATGTTCTACTAGATTTTGAAGTTTTGTGCTTGTCCCCCAAATAAGCAACAATCTTCACATGTACACTTCAAAATCTAGTGGAATAACTACCAAGAAAATTGGAGGGTATTATAACAGCACATGGGAACTGAATGTGGAAATTGTATTGGATCTTATGTTCAGGTGTCCACAAACTTTTGTCCATATACTGTACAAATACTATACTACCTGGGGTTATTTTACTGCTTTTAGTTTAATTTAATGTAAGTATTTGTCTTTTTGCACACATTTCTGTACGTTATACTAAAAAAACATCAGATCATACACTATATTTCCAAAAGTTTTGGGTCACCTGACCTTTCCTGCTATATGTGGTTCTTTTCCAAACTGTTAGCACAAAGATGGAGGTACTCAGTTGTGCTGGACGTCTTTAGATGTGCAATAATAAAATTTTGCATTCACTTGAACTCGAAAACCCAAACCTGTTCCAGCATGGCAAGGCCACTGTGCACAAAGTGAGCTCCTTGAAGATATGGTTTAAATGCTTTGGAGAGGAAGATCTTGAATGGCCTGCAATAGAGCTCTGATCTCATCCCTACTGAACACCTTTGGGATGAATTGGAACACTGACTGCACCCCAGGCCTTCTCACCTACATCAGTACCTGCCTTTCATAATACCCTTGTGGCTGATGAACACAAATATACATAAGCAAACTCCAAAATCTAGTGGAACATCTTCCCAGAAGAGTGGAGGAAATTATAAAAGCAAATTGGGACTAAATGAGGAAAGCATTGTTTAAAAATCATAAGGCATACTTATAACCATATTTTTGGAAATATAGTGTATGTCAAATACAAAATAACAGAAAAAAAAAACTAAACTCCTGCTAAACCTTTTACACACCAAACACAATGCTCAGCAGATCCGGACAGCTAAAATATCTCAAGGGCACTGACTGTAAACTGTACTGTAAACTATATTTGCACTCTGGTTTCTACCACTGTTGGCTTGACTATAGTCTAAATCTGCCAGTGTGCTGAGCTTGATGTAAGTCATGGCTGTATCTAAAATCAATTCAGAAGCACAGTGTTAAGCAGAAATACAGAAATTTCTGTGTAACTTCATTCTTCAAAAAAATAAGATCACAATTGTGTTTTCTCAAAATTTAACTGTGACATGTTCATGCACTTCAGGTGGCTGTCAAAGCAGTAGACATGGTGATGTCTTGAATTAGCTATTTAAACATTTAAAGCACAACCGACAGGCAACAGTCTTTCCTCATTATAAGGATTCCATAATGACAGACCCACTAAAAATGATTTGTTTCTCTCTCCCTCTGTAAATCTGTAAGCATGTGGAAGGGGAAACTTGATAGCATCAGTAACGACTTAAATCTAAAAGTACATTGTTGGGCAAGTGAATTCAAATATTGAATAATGAATAATTAATTGTGATAAACTGTTGAATTATTCCTGAAATTCTGTATTCCATATCATCGAGTGTGTGTACAAGGACTGACAAGCATTTCTTTCTACAAAGAAGGATCAGATCTCTCCTTTAGGTAACACAACTAATGTGTGGGAGGGAGACTGTATATTGCTTGGTGTGGGAGTTAAACATCTCCCAAGCTGTCCATTTGTGTGTACGAGTATGAAATTAAACAGATTCAACCTCTGAATGAAATTACAGAGTGGTGAAATTGAGAATGCACTCTCTGCTGGTGTAGATGTTAATGATATGAAGGCTTGTGCTAGGATTTCTTCATTTTTCCTCTGTGAGGAACAAAACACTTCCTTTTAATATTACTATATAAAGTGGGTACGCATGTCCTGGTAATAAGGTGATATTATATTTTCGGGTCAGAACATATACAAATCATAAGACGATTCGTTCACAATCTATTCCTACAGAACGCTGTTGAGGAATCATATCAAAGCAAAAACTGGACAGGGTAAAATCAGTAAACACGAGCATCTCAGTTTCAGTTTAATCACTTTATTGTGGTAACTGCATGTCATTATTTCATTGTTCATAATTCAAAACTCCCTGTTGATGCATTCAAAAACAATACAATTATCTTCATACATATCAAGAGCAACGAATAAAAACCTGTACATCTGTACTATTAAGTGTCGTGTGGACTGCTATGTACACACCCTCAGGTATAGTCAAAGTTCCTGCTGCGCAACTGCAGCTCTAGAACAGTGGCTACTTGTTCGGCTTCAAGTCAGGAGGAGGGAATCCGAGACCTGGTTAAAAAAAAATCTGCCTACATCTTGTTCCTGCATAACTGTAGCAGAAGAAAGAAAACAAAGGAGAGGGCAGTAGTTATGAAGGAATATATTTATATATTTCTGGCTAGGGTTATAGTAATGACTGTGGGTTCAGGATATAACAAGGAGCAGTGTGCTATATCAAGCATGCAAGTACATCTTAGAGGTAGTGATGCACCGGAAAATAAAGTCCTGTCCTGTCCTGTCCTGTCCGAGACCAAAATTTAGGGCACACTGGACTGATCAAAACAAGTGGCAGATATATATTTTTTAAATATCAGTTTACTTTCTCAAACATTGCACAAATTGCTAACTCCCCTTTTTATTTATGTTTTCTAGTATTAATACTACTAATAATAAAACTAAGCAGTACATGTTGATGAAATAACATCAATGATCATTTGCATAGCAGGTAGCATAAAAAAAACCAGCACTGCATAATACACATGCAAATATAAATAAGTATCCATCATTGGCATGTGCAGTACGGATCTGGTAGTGCTGGAAAATGTAGCGACGGTGCATGTGAAACAGTGCACGCATATGATGTAAAACAGGAAAAAAAATGCAGGGTTTCCAGACTGGATACACTATTTTGAGTCCTTAAAAAAAAAAAAAAAAAAAACTGTGAAGAGGGGCGGGGGGTCCAGGCTAATCTGGCAACACTGAAAAAACTGATCGGCTATCAGTAAAATCAGCAATGGATTATTAAATTCTCATCGCCAAACACAACAACAACAACTTTGTCTGCAAATGATCCGTTGTTGCGTTCAGTCTTAAAAGTGAAAACAAAAATATTTCAGCACCATTTCATTTATTTTGCAGGCGAGGGTGAAAATCTCGGTGCATCCCTACTCCGGGATGGTTATGTTCATAACCCCAAAAGCTCATTTACTCTAAATTTGTTTCTTGCCATACATCCCTGTGACAGTGTACTTTTCTCCATGATAGGATTATTTGATCCCTAATCTCGGCGCTTTGTTTCAGCGTTTGAGCCAGAAGCATTAAATCGTTGCAGCTACACGTGGCAAGCGGCGTAGCAGCAGATCATGCGCACGTAAGGGCGTGGCATACGTCCAGTTCGACTGCAAGCAGCATGCTGCTGGAAGCATGTACAAAAGCATGTACACACCTGCGACCGTTTCGAGTGGCGACTAGTGTGGAAATCAAAAGCGGCGCAGAAATGTGCTGCTCTGCCGGCCGTGCCCTCTCCTTCAGTCATCTTTCTCCTAGCTGTCCAGCCGCTCCTGCTACTTCTCTAACTACTGTCTACAACATATAGTCTACTAGGAAAAACAACGTGTGTGTGTGTGTGGGTTTTTTTTAATTGTTCTGTACAATGGCTGATTCCTTAACAAGGCTAATGTAATAAATTCAAGTTGAAATTTCAAAGCTGAACCATAACTTTCACATTTTAGACATTTTCACTTACAAAAAAAAACATACAAGAACAAAGGCCTTATATCCTTTCTCCAAAGGGAACGAGGATGACATCGTTAAATAGCGTTTCGATAGCGCAGTATCTTGACCTCAGAAGTTATAGTATCAAAACATGGCACCGTTTGTTAAATACAATGATTGGCTCATATTATGGCTCCTTCTTGTAAGACAACCTCAGGTTATTTTCTTTATCTATTTTTTTTTTTTTTTTACATTTTTTTTGTTAGTTTTTACTTCAAACTTACACTTCGTCATCTAATGGGCTACTGGCTGAAGTAAGTCGACAGGTATAGACACCTCCGACATGGTGGTTATTGGGCATGCTGCTGTTCATCTGGATTGCATACGTATAACATTGGCACTGTGGCTGTCTTTTCAGCTTGGTTTGATAGTGACTGAGGGGGCTAAAGCAAGGAGCCTGGTAACTTGGCTGCAAAATGCGCTAGGGGTATAACCATGCTAGATTTTTATTTAAAAGTTTTAATAAGGGGAAAGAGAGCCACTTAAAAAGCATTGCACATTTCACCACATTACATTATAACAAAGAGGGAAAAGAGAAAGAAAAACCAAAACGGGTCAGGACAATTTGAAACAAATATTTCTATAGCGTGATGCTCGTACATCTAACAGTCATGCAACTTTGAAACATTTTCAATATTTTTTTAAACATCACGGAAGAATTTGGCACTTTTGTCACCTGTTTCTGTGTGCCAGGGTATAATAATAATAATAATAATATTAATAAGTTGTTGTTGTAAACATACCTTGAAGGATATTATACTCTGTGCTACATATAGTATTTCTGATATGTTGGCGAGTGAGAAAATCAGACTAGGATTTATAATATTGTTCTGTTCTACAAGTTTTTTTGTGGGATTTTTCTTTATGTACAATAGTCTAGTTTTACAAGAAGCGTCTGCTACAGTACTGTCTCTCTGACATGAAAATTGTTATTTGACGTTAACATTTTCCTGTCTTAACATTTTGCCCTTTTAAGGTAACCAATTAAAAATGTACACATAGGCTGTTTCAAGTCTCCATTAGGTCAATAAACTTAAATAGCTCGTCAAACCTGACTTATATAATTCATTTGGACGTCTATAAACTCAATAAATGTTTAAGACATGCTATTATGACAGTATGAATAACATGGACATATCCTGTCTATGCCTCTACCAGTGTTATAAATCTCACAAATGCATTATGAAATAACTTTATTCAGTCAACTCATTTAATTACTCTCTGAAGTGAAATTACTTTGGGGGAGGGGTGGGTTGGGGTGGGGTTAGAGGTGTCGGTTGTTAAAGATACGGGGTGTATAACGAAACAGAAAACAGGAAGATGGCCTCTTATTGCTTAGACAGTCAGAGGTAAAGAGAGATGCATAAGCTGGTGCTGCAGTACGTCTGACACTAGATGACCTCAGAAAGTCTTCCCATATGTTTCATGCCAGTCACATCCCAGCAAACCGCCTGCGCTCAGAAGTACATAACATTTCCAATCTAGGCCTCGGTAGAAAGGAAAAAAAAGGAAAAGAATAGAGAAACGCCTCCGCAATTTTGATCAGTAAGTCTTACAAAATGCATAGAAGACCAGTATCAAAATGCCCTTTTTTAATCTCCTGAAACGAGGGATCAACACATGAAGCTGGGGAGTGAGCGACAGATGTGGTAACAGCAATCTGGATGCAAGTTTGAGGAGGGCGGTGCGAATGGGATCTTATTGGCCTTCGGTTTGATTTCTTTTTCTTCTGCGATTTTGAAATGGGAATCTGGGACGTCTCTGAAACACCGACTTAAAACACACACAAAAAAAAAAAAAACGTGAGAAAAGATGAGAAACAAAAGCTCTGGGATCCTGAATTCACACCGACATCTTAAAAGAAGTCTAAGTGTTTCTCGTAAAGGAATATCACATGAGGCACTTGTAATGACTCGCTGACCGGTTGCAGAATGTGTGCAGTATATATATATTTTTTTTCCTCTGTCTTGTGTACTGAGTCTTGCAAAAGGTTTATAGTTCAAGAGGCAGAAGAATGTTTAATTGCACACTCTCTACTTTGCTACTTGATTTAATCTTTTCTTCATTTAATAATAATTTTTTGTATTATATTATATAGATTCTTTTTTTTTTTTTTTTTTTTTTTGGTAAACACCAGCTAAAGAAGCAGAAGGCACCTGGAGAAGTCTGAGATGGCTCGCTAGCCTCATAATAAAACAGTTCTTTCCCGTCCTTTCCCCAGCACGAACAGCTAGATCGACACACTCAGTGGGGGGAGAGGGTTACAGTCTGGTCACAGAAAAGCAAGCAGCTAATACGGATTGTAAATAATTCTTTCCTCTTTTTTTCTGTTATAGAATCTTAATGCATTCATAAGAAAATAAAATATCAAAATAAAAAAAAAATGTCAAAATGACATAAGATTAAAAAAGAACTTGTACATGCTATGAACACCTTATGAATACATACACGCAAATGGATTTGCCTTGTAGGTTAGCAACCAATCAGAAGCATCCCATGATGGCAGCATGCTCTTTCCTTTTTGTTTCACCAGCCTCTTAGTGATGGTCATTTTAGTTCACCTGGACTGCAGACATGGGCACTGGTTAGAATCGCGCGGCTCTTAAAGATGTGAACACGGGCGTGGGTTTTATTTCAAGGTGGAGAAAGGCTGGCAGGAAAATGGGTGGTGTGCTGGTCTCCAGATGACATGCGTGTGTATGGTGTGTCTGACGTGTGTGTGTGTGTGTGTGTGTATGTAGAAGAGAAAGAGTTCAGAGAGAGTAAGCTTTTCAGAACCACAGCCCCCTTGAATGTTGGCTCAACCTGTTTCTTTCTAAGACCTGAGAGAGTTTATAGCGGCTGGGGACGAGCCATGGGCCCGGGGTGAGGTGCAGGGTAGTGGGGTTCTCCTGGGAGTTGCCGAGGTCTCTGGGGTCAAGGGGCCACTGCGCCCCTGCGAATGAGATGCTGGCTGCAGATATGCTGACTTCCGAAAAGCTGAGTGCAGAGCCGGTGTCAGAAAGATTGCCTTCATCATCCAGTGACATGAGGAAGGAGAAGGGTGCATTTTGTGTGACCCCAGCGACCTCTTTTGAGCCCTCATTGACGTCACTGTTGTCGTTTTCAATTTTCCCCTTCTTTTTTTCCTCCTTCTTTTCATCTCTCCCACTCCTTCCTTTTGAACTGGACTGGTCCCTCTCCTCTTCCTGTTCTCTCTCTTTTCTTTCATAAGTTCCAGTTCTCCCTTTGCTCCTCCTGCTTCCTGAACTCCTCCTCTTCTCCTTCTCCCTCTCCCTCCTCTCTTTTCGTTGCACAGCCTCCTCTTCCCCCTCTGTACTTCTCTGAGTATTTTTGGTTGTACTCTGGATGAGTTTCTCTCTCTCTCTCTTCCTCCCTGACTGGGAGCTCGCTATGATGCTAACCAAGTCGCCCGAAGCCCGCTCAATCTCAGGAGTGCCTCTCCTCTCCTCCTCAGCTCCTCCTCGGCTGCTGCTTCCTTTTCTCCGCCCCTTTCGCCTCTCCGCCTCTCTGTCCACCGCTTTCTCAATGCTCCTTGGCAAGGAGAAAGCCACTCCACTCACAACCGGTTCCTCAGAGCGGAAGGAGGGGGAGGCTGCTCCACCTTCATGGCCTGAGAGAGAGAGAGACAGAGGAAGAGTGAGATGCATGCAGACGAGAAAAGACACACACACTCATTTGGCCATATGAGAGCTCATGCTAAAGTCTCTAAACAAATAGGCATTGTAGACGAAAATGAATGTAGGCTGAGCAGACAAAAAATAGCAAAAAGCAAAATGCTATGAACTAGTAATTTATGCTCGTCTCCTTTTAACAAACCTGCTGCATACTTTAATACTACTGCATACTATACAAATAACAACTCGTAAGTGTATAAATAGTGTAACAAAGTGAGTGAAAATTGAGTTCTATATTAGAAAAATTGGGAAAAGTTTAAATAAGGCATATAGCAATAATCATTATGATTGAAGCCTTAAAGTTCTACAAACTTGGTGTGTTTTTCCTCAGACACATCTCATATTTGTTGTGAAGAATGTTCAAGAAATTCCTAGTAAATACACAGACAAAAATTAAATAGTCCTCAGCATGCATACTCTTGGCTTAATTAAAATTTCAAATGTGTGCTCAGGCCCTGAAAAAAAAAAAAAAGACCTGGCAAGATCAACCTGCAAACAGATTCCATGCATGGCTTGATATGATAATAAGCATAAATAAAAAGGCTTTAAGACTGTAAGCGATTCTTACGGACTACATGGTAGAATTAGACATTAAACAAAAGTGGTATAAAAAAGGATGTGTTTCTCGGAAAAGTGGAGGAAATGGGATAGGGATAGTATAATATTTATACACACCACTGGTGGGCTGTCCAGGCCAGCAAAGCCTTCTCTGCTGGCCTAAACACTATCAGAAGCACTGACCTACATTTACAACCTAAATTCTAAAATTTGTTTCATGAAACTGTATAAATTTTTTCCCAACAGTTTTATTCTCTTTATTTCATGGATGTTACGTTTCAGATCAGATCTCAGCCTCTAAATGCTGCCATGTAAATCTAATCTGCCCAGGGCCTTCAAAGTCAATACTGTTGGCTCTTTTAATATAGTCTCCTTAAGAATTTGCTCTGTTACTTTAACCAATCAGATTTCAAATTCGCCTCACAGGCCCAGAATAGGGTCAGCATTTTTCAGTCTTCTGATTGGTTGGTCAGAGGGAAACTTTTACAGCCAAGTTCGACTAGCAAAACATGTCTATAGCGCTCTGATGTTAACATTAATACATCTGAGTTAGACTTTTTTAAGCCTACAATGGCTGACAGAGAAAGAGAAATTGATTTGGTCTCGGCAAGCTAGACATCGTGAGAAGAGGTCGGCCAACCCAGAAGCTAGCAAGCTTGTCTCAGCCCGGGAAAGGGTTTGTTTGCCACTTCCAAACCAATGCCTACGAGCGGTACCACTAGATTACAGCCTTTGAGGAGCGGTGCAAATTATGAGTCTGCATCTCTGGTGAGTAGGTTGTATTTTATTCAGATTCATAATGTTTTTGTCATGTAATTAGACAAATGTTGATTCTGAACTGCTCCAGATGATGAGGGGGCTCAGTTGCGGTTTTAGTGTAGAGGTTTGGAGCTTGCATTAGTAAAATGGTATGCACCCTCCATACGTGAAATACCTCACATGTATGTACAGTATATACAGTATAGGTTATTCTGGATGAAATTGAATTATGACACATTTTCTCAACCTGGATATATATGTCTTTGAATTATAACAGATTTTGAGTATAACATACATAAAACACATAAGGTAATTGAACGTCATTATTTTGAAATATGCTATCTGATTGTACTCAAATTTTTCTTTTGGCTTCTCCCATTAGGGGTCGCCACAGCGGATCATCCGTATTCGTTAACCGCATGTTCGATTTGGCATATGTTTTACGCTGGATGCCCTTTCTAACGCAACTCCCCATTTATCCGGGCTTTGGACCGACACTAAGAGTGTACTGGCTTGTGCAACCCCAATGGTTTCCTGACCAGGAATCGAACCCGGGCCGCAGCGGTGAGAGCACCAAATCCTAACCACTAGACCACCAGGGAACCTAGCTGATTGTACTTAAATAAATATTTAAAAGAAAACAAAGTTGATAAAAAAAAAGCGTTGTAAATAGATTGTCCAGTTCTATGTATATATAAAAAACTAGATTATTACAAAATAATTACGCTCTTGATAAGTCATCTTTTACTCACTAGGATGTTCAGATATAAAGAGCCTGTAGAAGCATGTATGGAGTTCAAGCAAGTTTGTGATAATGCTATGCATCAGCCTTGTGTTTAGTGTGATTGAAAGCTAAAGGTCATGCATGCTTTACCCAAAATTGGAGCAAACCAATTTACAGTGAAGTTGGAGGAGCACTTATTGATGCTATACTTACTGCTGCTATAGATGCAGCTAATGTAGCTACACTACCAAATCATTTAGATAGTACAGTCATGTTTTCTATATTTATTGTCCCACACTGTTGTTCTGTTTTGCGGCTGTTATGCACCATGGTCCTGAAGAAAAGCCATTACGTTAAAATAGATACAAGCTATATAGAGGAAGGACAATAAAATCTCATTCGACCTGACCTACAGAATATACCTTTGTATACACAGATTGCATGTACAATGAGATTAGATTTATTGAAACAGTAACTTGGAGCATCTGTCTGCTGTAAAGGAAGTGTTAATAAGTGTACAGAATGAATAAGATGAAGGCGAAAGGTGAACTTTAGCAGTCACTTAAAGACAACAAGCAGGGAGAAAATGAAAAGAGCCAAAACTCTGGTGTGAATGTAAAGAAACATAACACAAACCAGGCAAAACTAATAGGAACAGCTACCAACCGTGTGTTTTCTGTCCGGCCGATGACATAGAAGCAAGGCTCGCCCTGTTTGGAGTTGGTCATGCAGAGCGATAAGCTGGAAAGCTCCACTGAGGGATAGAGAGAGAAAGAAAAAAGAGGGAGAGAAAAGGGGAAAGGGGGGAGGATGACAGCCGCATGGAAGACCGATAGAAATAAAAAATAAAAAGGGGGATTAAAAACAGACAAAGAAGAAAAATCCCAAAGCATAGTTAGGAAAAGGTGAACAGAAAGTTGCTCATCGTGCTGCAAGTGAACAGACAGATTCCCTCCACACAAGCTTAGACCCAAATTAGAGTTTTCAAATCCCAAGAGCAAAACAAAATCAGTTAGCTGCGGCAAAAGCCTACAGTGCATGTCCCTTTCTGCTTACCGTAGTCTGGGACGTATCCATTTCCTCTCTTCAGGACCAGGTGTATGCGATGTCCTCCTTTGCGAATCTGTTCCACCGCTTGGCTGTGCGTCATGCCTGCTGTGCTGTCCCCGTTAATCTCCACCAGCTGATCACTCACCTAAAACCATAAGACAGTCCAAACTGACCAAATTACTGAGCAAATGTGTTAAAAACATCACATGCCTCAAAGGTAAGCCATTCTAACTAGTGCTGGATTGCAGTGATAGAATTTACTATAATTAGAGATGTCTTGTTTTATGGATGATGGATATAATAGTGTATTAAGAATGTGTCAGAAAGGATTTAGTTTGTGTTTGTGTGTGTATATACACGTTAGTGTACCTGTATTTTTTGGCTACGAGATGCTGGGCCTCCCTCCATCAACCCCAACACATAAAGTCCCATGTTATATTCACTGCCCCCTCTTAAACTGAAGCCAAAACCAGTCGGCCCTCTCTCCAGATCCAAACTGTAATACCTTGGGTCCTGATGAAAGAAAGAAAAAGAATGAGGACAAAAAATAGATGCTGGAAAGAAAACGTGAATAATGATAAAAATAATGATAATAATAATAATAAAAATAGTGGTGGTAAACAGGTGAATTATTCTACTGAAATTTTATTCTCAGCGTATTAAGCCAGGAATTTACCTGGATTAGTGATTCCAGGTAAATTAGAATAATTTACACGATATGGCCAAAGGTTTGTGGACACCAGACCATTACACTTATACGTGCTTTTACCATTCCACTTTACATTTATTTGCGCTTCATTGCTTTATTGACTTCGACTTTGCATTCGATTTTACTGTGTGACTGAGGATTTGTTTATTCAGCCACAAAAGCATTAATGATGGTGTGGTTGAAGCCAGATGTGCAGTCATTGTTTCAGTTCCAGTTCATCTCAAATGTGTTCAGTGGTGTTTTGGTCAGGGTCCTGTGCAGGAAGCTTGTGTTTTTCCACAACAACCACTCTTTATGGACCTCGCTTTGTGTATAATAACATTCTATAAAATTGTGTGCTTCTAACTTTAAAAGGATAAAATAAAAGGAAAGGTGCTTGATATTAATTTAATATTAATATATTATATAATATTTTTATATTAATATTAATTAAAATAGAAATTGAGATCCAATGAGAAGGTAGTTACAATCATAATTCAGCAGTGTGCTGTGTGTCAGACAGACGCAAGTACAAGTTCTATTTAAAAGAAAATACAAATTCTACAAACAAACAAGTCCTGCGTGAAAACAAACAAAACACTTTGACTAATTAGTGCAACACAAATCAGAGGTGCGTAATCAGTTAGGCATGTGGTCAGGACATGTAATTTGCTGGGCTTTATGGGGATTGTACTGTATTTGATGGCACTGACATGACATCTACCTTTTTTTAAAGGCAGGTATCTTAATAGGGAAACAAGCTAAACAAATCTTCACAATAAAGCTTACGATATATCTAATATGAAAAACATTCAGCGTCTTCAATATTTGGTGTTCAGAATGTTGAGTCGGTCTTTCTCTGTTACTAGTAATAATTTTATTTGTGAGAAATGTAAGTTAGTTAGCTCTCTGACAGAGAAAATACTAGCATTGTTAGGGCATGATGGTATCCATTCCACTTAGGAAGGTGCTGCTCTAATTTGCAGTATAACCCATAGTCTCAGATCAGGCCTAGTTAACCAACAATCCAGAGCCAAGGTCAGGGAGCAGACAAGCAGGCTAAACCGAGGTGCACTAGCAGCACAGTCATCACTCAGGGTCTGCCATATTAAGACTAAGACTAATATGTCTGTTCCCCGAACAAAACCAAAATGTAGAAATAGAAAATCTCTTTTAACAACTTAATATCAAATTCAATAAGACCGATTATTAAAAATTTTAACTCTTATCAGCACTGATTAAAAATAAAGTTGTACTGGTCAGGAGTTTAATGTACTGTGCTTAATGAAAACTTGGATTAAACCTAATGAATATTCAGTGTTAAATGAAGCTAGTTTTGCCTGGGAACAATCCTGTCTACCTGGCAGAGAAAGCGGTGTTGTGATATTTATAATAATAACAATGAAAACATAACATGTTCAAAGTTCTTTACACCAACATAGCATATGTAGCTTAAAAATAAGTCTAGTTAGTCAGTTCTATTAATTATTATTTATAGACCTTCAGGGCCCCATTTTGATTTACTTTTAAAATTTTAATCGATATAAATTTGCAGATTTAAATACAACCTTTCTAGACAAAGCTTTACTTATTGGTTATTTTTATAATCATTTTGATAATCAGAAAGACACTCTGAGAATAGCAGTTGTGTCCATTCTACATTCCGCAAGAAATAATCAGAATGTAATAGAATACATCATTTCTTAACTTAATACTAACAACTGCATTAAATATTAAAAACATAGTCATAGTTCCACAGTCTGAAGTTAGTTCCGATCATTACCTCATATACTTCAAAAATGTATATTTATCAGCTACTGATATTCAGCTACCACTATTAGTTTTATCAATAATCTCCTGGACTTATCAACAAAGACTGGTTCACCGTCTGACCCCACAGAACTTCATTTGTCTGCTGAATGCCCAGAATCATTATGGTATAATGATCACATACATCAAACTAAATTGATTGTATTTCAAACTGCTTGTAAAAAAGAGTCTTTTCTAGATGCTAGTGCTGCTAGATCAACATGTCTTTCCACCATTATGGAAGATTTTTATTTGTTACCACTAGGAATAGAAGCACCACAGTAACACGCATACCATCAATAAGCAGCAGGGAGGGTTTCATGATGTTTTCAGTGCCGAAAATATTGTGCAAAAATTCCAGACTCTTAATTTAAAGCCAGACAATTTAATAAATAACAATGTCGATAACATAATTAAATTAGATTAGCAATTACATTTTTTTACTCTAATTCAAGAGAGCGAATAGATTTTACTCATTTTTCATCAACTTGTGTATTAGATCCTGCATGTTTTTCAAACAGATAAGTAGTTAATGAATCTCCTCTAAAAAAAAACGCTAGTTATACCTTAACACTAATTATTTACAGCACATAAATCCAACAAGCGGGCAGTTATCAAATGCCCTATAAAAAAAAACCTGGCCTCGACCCTGCCTGCTGTCCAACTATTGGCCAAAATCAAACCTCCCCTTTATCTCAAAGATCATAGGAAAGGTTGAGCAGTTAACTATAACAGCAGTTATAGTTAACGAGGTAACGTTTGTTCTGTAAAGATCTGTTTTAGTCCACTGCTTTTTTCTTGATATATGCTACCTCTGGGTGAAACTGTAAAACTGGAATTGTGGGTAATTGTTAATTATCGTAAACAAGGTATTCACTTCCACTGATACCCTGACAAAACAGAGTTTTGTGTTTCAGCAAATTCAAATGAGAGACATTAACTAACTAATGTTGAAGAATGTGTAAAAGATATTAAACAGTGACTGCGTGCTAACTACGTTTTGTTTTACTAAATTCTGATAAGACAGCTGTACTTTTTTGAGGACCACATGCAGTGAGCTCAAGCCAGCTTTCTGATTACATAGTATCTGTGGATGGTCCTTCTATCTTATCATGTGCAGCAGTTAAATACCATAGGGTGATTACTGACTGATTGTGTAGTCTTTCCTTTAAAGCTCCTGTAGATAATATTACTAAGATAACCTTCTGTTATGTCAAAATATTAAATAAGTAATATGATATCATTACATGGTGCAGAAAAACTAGTTCATGCTTTTGTTACATTTAGGTTGGACTAATGCTTTGCAGTCTGGATGTTCTACTAAGTGCATAAACAAGCTCTAGTTAGTCCAAAATGAAGAGTCTTTACCAGAACCAGAAAACATGGCATTACCTCTGTCTTATCCTCTCTACCTTGACTAACAAGTGAATCTTGCATTGATTATTAAATGCAAATACTGATGTACTGTACAGTATAAGGCACTGAATGGTCTCGTGCTGCAGTATCTGAGCAAGCTTTTGGTCCATAAAGAACCACTATGCCTATTATGATCAAAAGGTGCAGACTATTTGTTGGTACCTTCGAATAGTAGTTTTCCTACCCAAGTCTAGCTTGAAACCGTCCATCTGGCTGTCCCTTTTAGTTGTGCTGTCTTGCCAAAGTTCCTATTTGCACTCTACTAAAACTGCATAGTAGCATTAATTATTCTGTAACATTAAGAATACATAATAATCTATCCCCCCCCCTTTATAACTCTCTCTGTCAGTACCAGTGATCCTGTCCCTTTCTACTTTCCAGATCTGCCTGATTTATCTTAACATCTTCTATATTGAAGACCACTTGATTCAGCTGAGGATGGTTTCACATGAACAGCCCAAAAATCCATGAAGTTATTGAGCAGGGTCCAACTAAAGAACCATAAGAATAGATTTGCAATTAATATCAACAGTGTGCTACAGTGGCTTAGGACTGCAAATGCTTGAGCAGTGTTGCATTAAGCACATATCGGTGAGCAGATGATAACCTCAAAAGGAGGAACTTTAATGAATGGACATTCAGTGTCACCCAGATAAGGATTGGTTTGCTACAGAGTTTGGTTTCTCTCAACGTTTCGTCCTTATACCATCTCTGAGTTTTTCCTTGCCATTGTCCCCACTGGTTTGCTAATTATAAGGATTAAATTATACGTTTGAAATTGACATTTTTAATCTATTTTTGTAAAGCTGCTTCGGAACAATGTACAATGTTAAAAAAGCTATACAAATAACACTTTATTAAACTGAATTCAATGGAATTAATAAGTACCCACTATAGCCGCTAACCCAATATGTTTTATGTTTTAAATCTTAAAAAAAGTTGTTTTTTCTCTCCCTCTGCACTCGGAAAAATAATGGTTGCTAGGTACATAACTGAATTAAAAGAAAATCACTGCTTCTATAAAATAATACATATATGACACCATGATTTGTATTGCTTTCATATGAAAGTCACCTTTTGTCGAGGTTGCTGCCCTTTTCTTATCTTGCCATCTGCATCAAAGTCTGTGTACTCTGTCAGGTTGGAGGCATCTAAGAAACAGAGAAAACAAGAAATGTCAAAAAAAAAAAAAAAAAGTGATGCACTGGTGCCCTCTGGAGGACATGCTGTTCTACAAAATGCTGTATAAAAAGGTTAGATGTAAAAGGGTAAACCTTTCCACTGCTAAACATTGTTTGTGCTCACAGTTTTTGCTTTTCAGTTGGTTTGGAACAAGATAATCCCGTTTTAAAATAGCAAGCACATTTACAAATTTAACACAATGTGTCCTGGCTCTATTACCCTAATGAGCATGCACATTTTTTTTTTAATATAAAAATGGAACTCAAATATTAAAAATAACAGATTTTTGCAAACATAGTAAAAAGGTCATTCAAATCCTTGTGCAAAAAGAAAAAAGAAACAAAATCTTCTGTCATAATGTGATTTATAATAATGAGAGAAATCGAAAATGCGGATTCAGAATTCAGACAGTGAGTGCACGCATTGAACAATTTTCGGGTTGGGTCTGCATCACTGCTGTCTGTCCTGTCCTTCTGCATCTTTCTTTTTTGTGAATTTATCGTGTTTTTCTCCTGCCATCAATCAATCAGTGCAGTAGTTTCCAGGGCACAGGTTTTTTAGCCCTTGTTTCTTTCGTTTTTTTTGCATGACTGATATGATTTAAAATGTATTTAACTACAATACTTCAAACTAAACATACTTAAAAATGAAATACAATTATAGATTTTAAAATCTACTTTAAGGGTAGAGGTACAGAAAAAAACCCCAACTTAATTACTGTAACTTAAATAATAAGTTACTTTCTATCTCTGCTGACTTTAGTAAAACCCTTGTGGCTGAATGAGCACATTTGTCCTGAATCAAACTCCAAAATCTAGAGGAACATCTTTGCAGAAGAGTGGAGGGTATTATAACCGCAAATGGGCACTATATGTGAAATGGGATGTTTAAAAAGCACATAAAATTCTAATAGTCAGTTGTCCGCAAACATTTGTCTATATAATATTAGCACAAACTGCTACATGTTAAATGTAAATGTTGAACAGAACAGGAGGTATTCACATACTGTTGTTGGAGCGCGGGATGATGGTGAGGCGAAGTGTGTTTCCTGCTCGCCGCAGGATCTGTGCCAGGTCTCTGTGAGGCAGTGTGAGGACAGAGCGGCCCTCCACTCCCTCTAGATGATCACCCTGCTGGATCTGACCACTGCGTGCTGCTGGACTGCCCCTCCGCACGGTCACAAACCTGTGAGAGAACAGCGATGACGCTGGAGAGAGAGGGGGAAGAAAGGAAAAATAGAGAGAGAGTAAGAATATCCTAATTGAGTCTTAATGTGCTTAACTGCTCAGTTTGTATACCATGTCTTGCATGAAATGTTACTTTTAAAATGATTATAAAGGGTTTTTCTCGAACTATTAGTGTTACTTAAAAACATTTTTTTTAAATATACAGTTTATTTGTGGCTGCTGTGCAAATGTACTGCATTTGTTAATGTGTTTGTCCACTTTAGACAGCTAGAAAAAGAGTTTTGATACATATACGCATTCATTTTCTCAATCATCTACAGCAAAAGACAGTTATTTAATACAAACCTGCACTTTGATTACATTCTGCAAAATGGCCCATTTAATAGTTTTTGCTAGTGCAACACATAGTGGGTTCACATGCACATAAAACAGCTTTTAAAATAAAAAAAGTATTCTTTGGACAGTGGTTTGGATCATTTTAAACTTAAAGTAAAATTATAAAACTAATAGATAACATTAGTTCCTGTCACATCCCCACATTGCTTTTGCAATTTTTGACCTTTGGCTCAATGGGAAATGCGAAGCAAAGAATGGAACATGAGGGTTAAAGGATCAGTTGTGTTCTCTATTTTTTTCTTCTATGAGGACATGCATACATAATCAATATTAGGTCCAAAATAGTTCCATCAACCACCAAAGAGGCCACACACAGTGACAGCTCTGCTAATAATTGATGAAAGATTTTATAATAGAATGCTGGTTGTGCATCCAATTATGTCATGAAGTCAAACTCGATCACACAGCAAGTGGATCAAAATGCATCTCACACTCACTACTGGGCATTCAACAAATACAAACTTGGGCCATGCAAAGACTTGTGTCTTTTAAGATGTTGGTGCGACTGCAGTGAGAAAAGGAGGGAGGCTGTTAAGAACTTGATCCCGATTAAGCAATTCAATCCTCCTTTTGGGAGCAAACAAGTGAGAGGTGTAGGAATAATTTCAATCGGGTTCTCACTTTCATGTTTCGGGCCAACAAATGCAATCTGCCAATAAGAAGCTACATGAAAACAAAGTAGGAAAATGGCCACAATATTTACATACTCAGATTTACTATTAACTATATTTATACTGAGTGTGAAAAATTCAACAAACACAAGCACAGATTTTTATACAGAAGACATAAAGAAGGATATGAAAACCTCCAGTCCAGTACATAGAATTGGCCCTGCACCCCTGCACTTCTTTGCTCCTTAGTTCACAAACGCTTCATATGACCTCTAATAAAACACCTGTCCCCTGTGAAGTCAACTGATTTTTAAAGGAACTCAACTATGTACAACACTACTCCTTTTAAATCAACCAGGATCTCCTTGCTCCAGAATCATGTCTGTAAGATTTCAAAAGGCATTTGCTGAACACTGTTTTGACCATAATCTGACTGATCTAAACTACTTATTTCGTTAAAACCCGCTTACTGTTCACCTGCCTATTCCCCTGACTGACATTTTTAAGTATTGCCCAGCACTTTGGTCTGTCTGATACATTGTTTTGAGCAAAACCAAAAAGTCTGTGTGTCTGCAAGCTTCACACTGGTTACCTTGCCTTTAATATCAAGACCAAAGAAGCTGATAGTCAGAAAAAGAAATCACAGAGTGGTCTCTTTACTGAAAACTCCCTGTGTCCTTTAAGAATCAAAAGAAGATATAAGAATCAATACATGCAATTGCCTAATTTGACTAAAGCCCAAAAAAACATCCAAATAAAATTACAATTCTCGGATGGTTTGCATGCACCATGTCATTCTCGGGGTATACAGCAAGGCTACATCACATTGCTGAATTTGCAGCAGAGATTAGTGTGGCCTAAACCAAAACACAGTAAACTATAATACTAATACTCTCTCTTTGTCAGGAATCCAATATTTTGTGCTGACCTGCTAAAATGGCATCCGTTGACACTGGTCACCAAGAGATCCCCCAGAACTAGCAACAAAGCTGCAAAGTTAAAAACCCCAGGCAAGAATAAGAATAATAAGAATATTACTAAACAGGGTGGACTTAAACAAAATTGAATGATTTTTCATTCGCACACTGCTGCCATGTGCAAAAGACTCAAATACAGCTTTTTGTTCCTCCCTGTGCTCCCCTGTAGCTGTATCCTATAACAAGCAGAATGAGTCTCGTTTGCAAGGTTGAATGATTAATTGATCTGTTTTGATTGATCTGCTTGTGCATAGACAATACCTGACTGCAGCAATGCGAAGGAAACTAACACAACGTTTGACAGATTAAATAATAAATTAGTTGAAATTTTGCATATAGAAGTTTTATCAGTAATAGCATTAGCCAGCATTGGCATATTTTTGCACAAATAGTATGTTACTCTTTCTGCAGTCGTCAGCTACTAAAATGGGAGTAAATATAAAAAAACAATCTTCCTCTAGGTAAATTGCTTGAAAAAAATGTTAATTGTTTTTTGGTCTAATTATCAATAAAGTTGATGAACAATTTTATTTCACCAATTTGAAATACACAATACACACTGACTGCCCAAAGCATTTGCTTTGATCCAATATGACACATGTACAGGAACCTTAGTGACGTCATTAGAAATACTTGTACAATCTGTATTTGCAAAAAGTACTATTAAAAAATGCATACAGTATACAGTCATTCCTGTACCTTTCACAATTTAAGGGAATGATTAGTGGTCATTAGCATCTTATAGTAAGTTTGGTTGTTTATGGAAACTGTAAAAGACAATTTAATTTAATTCAATTTGATTCATTTTTATTTGTATAGGGTTTTTAACAACCTACATTGTCTCAAAGTAGCTTTACACAGACAATGTGGCAATAAAGAATGAATAAGATTGTATAAGAACTGCTTTGTTAATAATATTGAAGTTTTTGCAATGTTTGAACAATTCCCTAGACTTGATTCCAACAGTAAAAACTCTTGGTTAGTTTTACATAGATGTGATAGTATCATCATCTGCAATAGATTGTGAGAATGGCTTAAAAATTCCAGAACTTTTGAATGTTACAATGTAACTAGTTCCTTGTAACATCTTTACACATTCACGCAGAACAGTAAAAAGCATTAGGTTAAATAAAGACATATTTCATACCCAAAACCTGACAGGAGAGTATTTTTCCCCAAATTAAAACTCTAATAGCACATGGCCTATTTCTTTATTAAAGTAAAATTAATAAAAATCACCATCATCAGATTTAAGCATCTATTTTGAGAAGCAATAACTTGATGATTAGAAATCAGCACTTATACAGTATACTAGTGCTGGACACTGTGTAAAACTTTCCAATGTAGAATAAAAGCCCATCTGTCTTTAAAGCATTCCAAATTTAGTTTTTTGCAACCCGATGAAATGGCCAGATCATTTTCATGAACTAAAACATGGCAGTCTGTTACATTCCAAAAACTGACTCCTACTGAAAGAAAAGCTAGAATCTCTAATATGTTATTGCAAAAGATAAAATGCAGCATGTGTATGTATGTATACACGATTGGAGGCTCTTCATGACAACCAGAGGTAACCTTGACAGTTATCAGGGTAGACCAAATGTACATTATTCATCAAACTGTATATTATTGATTCATGTTCATATATTATACATATGAAATACCTATGTTAAGTTCATTATTCATTAAGGGCTTGTAGGATATCAACTTCAAAGTCTGCACATAGCTGTTAATTTGTACAGGTTTTACACTTGTTTTTTTATTTGCCTAAGACAAAAACTTTAGCAATAAATAAATACGCTGACATTAAGACGCCTCTTGAAACCATGTATACAGCAATCTAGTTGTTTACTAATACACTATATGGACAACAGTATTAGGACACCTGACTTTTCCACCAATTCATGGATCTTCCCCAAACTGTTAACACAAAGCTGGAGGCACACAATGGTATAGGATGTCTCTGGATGTGGTAGTATTACATTTTCCCTTTACTTGAACTGAGACACACAAACCTGTTGCGGTATGATGCACAAAGTGAGCTCCATGCAGTTATGGTTTACATGGTATGGAGTGGAAGATACTGATTGGCCTGTTGTAGAACTCGGACCTTATCCCTACTGAACACCTATGGAATTAATGTGAACGATGACCAGGCCTCCTCACCCTACATCAGTACCTGACTTTACTAACACCCTTGCAGCTGAATGAGCACAGTTTTTTACAAGCACACTTAAAATCTAGTGAAGCATCTTCCCAGAAGAGTAAAGGCTGTTATAAAGCAAATGGAGACTAAATGTGGAATCCACATTGTGTTAAAAAAAACACATACAAAACTTATGGTCAGGTGTCCACAAACCTTCGTCCATATAGTGTACCTGCATAACCTAATACCCTACCTTAAAGGAAACATAGCAGGTTAGAAAGATCTGTACTACTCTTTATATTTTTCACTTTATCCCAATCAGGCCCAGAAGTATGACATAATGTAGAATGGAGGAGTCGAGAATGCAGTAATTAGAGTATTAAAAAGAACCCATTGTCTAAAATTAGCAGTGCCCCAGCTTGCACAGAGCTTCTCAGCTTTATAAGGCACTGCCCCCTTTACCCCAAAAGGCAACAAGCAACTAATACAGTTACAGGTCAGAGATTTAGGTTGCAGACCTTGCTATGGTGTAAAATGGAAGTTGTTTTGTACGTGTGTGGAGTTGTGTTTCAGCCTTTTTACAAATTGGGTGGTGCTAGTGTATGGTACAAAAAAAAAACATTTAGTCCAAAAGCTTCAGGTAGGCAATGTGCCAAATATTTCAATATATCAAATATATTTATAAAATACATATAATATATAACTAAACCAGCTTACCAGTAAATAAATACATTTTAAAAAATGTATTTATTTTTAAACACGAACTTAAACACGCAGGTGTGTTTATCAGGAGATAAATCTACCCAAAAATCTCTGAGTTTTGGGTAGATTTATCTCCTGATAAACACACCTGCGTGTTTAAGTTCAAACAAAAGTTCAAACACTTACAAACTCCCAAAATATCAGGACAAACTAAACAATAAAAACTCCTGCAGATAGGAGAAACAATGGAGTGAATTTTCAAAGCTCTCCACCAACAAGGTTCTGTGTTTTTCATGGCATTCCTTCAAACGATTTTCAGTGTTTGCAGTGTGTTGCATGTTTATTTTTTTCAAACCCTGGGACATTCAACAGTTCATATACCTGAAGGCTTGGTTTTTCTCTAAACTAAAAGTTAACTAACCATGTTAAAATGAGTGAATTTATACATGCTGCAATGTTCCAGGGTTATACAGGGTTTGAGCGAGTGTGTGCTGAAGTTACACATCTGTGAAGTACTGTTTCAGAACGGTCAGATTTATGCTGTCTGGCATGCATAAGGAATGGTGATTAAAGTAGATCTACATGCACAGGTATGAAATGCAGGGGAAAAAAGGAACATGCACAAACAGCTCTATTCCTAATTTATGAATGCGTATGTGGATGTAGTGCATAAGTCACATGTCCGCGACTGAGAGTGTGTACAGTACGTACTGTATGTGTATGTGTTCCTCCTGAATCTCTGCTTCAGGAACTAACAATTAACATGAAACATACTTGAACAGGTTTTTAGTGTATATTCAGCTCTACACTGCATGTAAACCTATACTGTTCTAGCTACATCACATTGGTATATTTTTGTTTTTTACTGCAAATAAAAAGGTCTGGATAAATCCCCGGGTTCATCCCGTTTTGAAATTTTGCATGTGTGATGAGTATCAGGTGGGCAAATGTGCCTCTATCAGCTTCCTAGAGCACTGATCAGGCAGTCGGCCATATAAAGGGCGGTCACAGTGCACTTATATTTAAACTTCAATGCACTCCACAAAATAAATAAATAAATAAATACAGGGAGTATCCATGATCACTATGGAATCAATGGCAGTAAATTGGCTAAAGCTTGTTTGTATTCTATTGTAGCTTTTAAACATATTTCATGTGTAAGTAAATGTAAACTTTATTTAGTCATCTTACTGGGAATTGAGTCACCAGTGTCCCAATGTGTTGTGAGCCAAAATGTCCCAATTCATCTACATAATACACATATGTATATGCATATTACGGATTCTTGAACTTGTGAGCTCTTTGTGACACACCTATGGAAAAATGCTCAGAATGATATGAGATACCACATGGCAAAAAATGGTACCAATAGGATAATCGTTCATGTTTGTGTGTTCATTTATGTGCATTAAGATTAAGGTGTAGACAGTGATTTTTCTAGAAGTTAAATATTGAATTTTTAGTCTTTCCAAAAGCCAAACCCCTTAAATAAGCTTCCTAAACAAGCTACATAATAGCCACATGAACACTACCCCCCATTAATTTTTTTTCTCACTGAGCCCAGCGATTTTCAGCCAAATAATTTATCATTCTCTTTCTCTTTCTGGTGTTTTTATAATTCATAATCCCACTCTTGAGGATGAGGGCGTGTTCCCCTTTTGAGTCTGGTTCTTCTCATGTTTTTTCCTAATACAATCTAAGGGAGTTTTTTCTTGCCACAGTTGCCCAAGCTTGCTCGTCAGGGATAAATACACATAATTCACTTACATTATAATTTTTGTTCTATAATTCTTACACTCTGTAAAACTGCTTTGAAACAATGTCCATTGTGAATTGAATTGACAGTTATTACATAAGAAATCCCTCAAATATCCATCAATAACAATAAAATCATCAAAACAAAAAAAATAACTTCATCTTTAAGTAATTCAACAAAATGGAGCAGTCATAAAGGATCGTTTCTTCTCTGTGTATGAGTCCTCATATCTTTTTCTGAAGACTCCAATCCACTTGAGTAATGAATATGATTATAATTAAATAATAAGTGAATCAAAATATAAGACAATATAAAATCTATTTAGCATGATTAGATCTGAGCTGAAAAGTGATTATAAACAAATCAACAGAAAAGTATATTAGCGAAACAACAGAGTATCACAATAATTCAAATTATATCTATCATTCTAGATCTCTCTCTTTTACTTTTGCATACACACACACACACACACACACACACACACACACACACACACACACACACACACACACACACACACTGCCTGACTCCCTGGGGCAGTAAGGGGCAGAAAACTTAACCATCTGTTTAATATTTCATCAAATGCGGCTTTTCGCCTTCCGAGTACAGAGCACTGGACATGAAAAATACAGAGACAACCTAGTAATACTACACATCTGTGACCCGACAACATACCGTGAACTGCTACTGTTACGCACAGCATTATGCACGTCACGTCACACCACACTGAACAGAGTACTCCCGTACATGTACAGTCAAACAACGTGTGCTTATTTGTCCTGTTCTCTGGAACATTCCCTTTAAATGAGATCACGCATGCACGTGAGCACACGCTTGAAAAGTTTTTCAAACATTTATGAGTCTTTTTCTTTTCCACGTTAAACATTTGTGGTGAGTCCATTCGAAAACATCATAAATCAAGCCATTTACAGTTAAAGCGATTGCAAAAATGTCTAATGGGCCATACAACTCGTGCCCTTTTCTGTCAATGATTCACCCTTCAGGCACACAGGAGACATACACGCTTGTACGCTGCCAAGTTCTACATGAAGCCTGGTCATGAGGTAACCATGAAAGAAGTATTTTAGTCACTGGGGTTATATTTGTGTTTGGTCAAACAGCAATAAAAAGAATCCTAATATCTAATTTAATTATTGAAAAAAAAAAAAAGGTTCTGCTCTGAATGAAGCAGTCTTCACTGATCTTGGCGAAACTCTGAGTCTGTTTGTGAGAAATTCTGGTATCAGCGAGGTTTAATAAAAGAGCTCAAATCCCTTTCTAATGCAGAGGCAAAGAATTAGGCCATTCATGACTGAAAAGCTGGAAATATTTCAGGTATTCAGTTCAGGTTCAGTAAAGCTGCACGATTAGAGTTGGGCGGAAATCAAAGGGACATGGATCACTGTAATATTGTAGTGGTGCCTCACAACTTATGCAGCACAATACACAATGCGCTCTCTCTCTCTCTCTTTCTTTCTCTCTATGCACACACACACACACACACACACACACACACACACACACACACACACACACATACAGAGCAGCAAAATCCGTATGGTGTATGCACATCCTGAACGTTCCCATGCCAACACTAAGAATCAGGAGCAACACACGCACACAGGAAAACAAGACAGAAAGTACAGGAAAATGCTGAGCAAAGATTAGAAAAACCTTGAATCTTTAAAAACATGTAAAAAAAAAAAAAAAGTAAAGACATCAATGTAATATTTACGCTTCGAGTCCTTGACAGATTTCATGGCAGACTGTAGTCTCTCCAACATGTTATTTTTTTCTCAAAGAGATGTTTGAAGAGTTCCAA
Source organism: Silurus meridionalis (assembly GCF_014805685.1). NCBI lineage: Eukaryota > Metazoa > Chordata > Actinopteri > Siluriformes > Siluridae > Silurus > Silurus meridionalis. The sequence goes on from NC_060900.1 coordinate 15,919,740, forward strand.
TCCGCCGAGAGAGCGAAATCTTTAAAGTAAAGTTACTAAAAGTTCTAAAGTGAAATGTCTAGGGCTATTTCTCCTCGAGTAGAGACAGGAGCAGTACACACTCTAGCACAGTCTGAGTGCGACTGTGAGATGGGGAGTGAGTGAAAGTGTGCAAACTGAGAGGGGGTGTGTGTGTGTGTGTGTGTGTGTGTGTATGTGAGAGAGAGAGAGAGAGAGAGAGAGAGAGAGAGAGAGAGAGAGAGAGAGAGAGAGAGAGAGAGAGAGAGAGAGAGAGAGAGAGAGAGAGAGAGAGAGAAAGAAGGGGTGGGAGGAACAGAGGTAGATAGCAGAGCAAGGCATATTTGAGAATATTTATGTGTTCGGTTTCAGATAGGTTTGTGAACTTTAACATTGAGCAGGCTTGTGCAAGAAACACAGATACACTAAAGTCAGGTGTGTGTTTGCATATTTACAGTTATTTACAAAGTTACCCAGTCAGCTAATCAGGTGGCAACAGCACAATGCATAGAATTATGCAAGTACAAATCAAGAGCTTCAGGAAATGTTCACATTAAACATCAGAATGGGGGAAAATTGTGATCTCTGCGACTTTATTCGTAGCATGGTTGGTGGTGCCAGGTGGGCTTGTTTGAATATTTCTGAAACCGCTGATCTGAAATTTTTCACACACAGCAGAATCTAGAGTTTACACAAAATGATGCAAATAACATTGCGTGAAAGACAGCTGTGTGGGTGGAAACACGTTTTTCATAAGTGAAGTCAGACTGATTCATGCTGTCAGGAAGAATACACAAAATACTGTATGTTCCATTCTTGTCAATTAAGAACATGTATTTTAGCCCATCATGGTTGAAATGAAAAAAAGATCCGTCTTTTCCACTCTGTTCCCATGCTAGCTTCAAATTCTTGTTTTAGGCTAATACATGGAGAACCTGATGAGGTAGTAACTCATCCACCTCAAGGTTTGATGTACTGTGTGTTCTGGGATACTTTTCTACTCAACACTGTTGTAAAGAGTTAATTACTAAACCCTTCTTGTCATTCTTCTGTGATCTCTATCATCAGCATGGTGTTTCATATTAAATACACGAATCATATTAAATACATATTTAATACACAAATCCTCTATTTTACACATAAACTGGAGGCTGGCACTGGATAACTTGCAAAACAACTTAACCTTTGCAGGAATGAGGTCAACCTGAATGATGTCAAACCCCCAGAGATATGCTGATGCCTCCTTAAGATGGGGCACTTTATTAAAGCATTGCGAAACATACAGTAAACCACTCAAGGATTCATCAGTCCTCCCTTCTCATACGTAAGCCTTATATCAGAATAAATCATGATTATTTTGCTAATTAAACTTTTCCGTGAACTATATATACTATATCTATTTATATGGATCGGAAGAGTCACAGGTTGTAGGGAAAAAATAAAAAACACTTTTTTTATGCAGAAATAAAAGAATGTGTAAAGAGTGAATTTACTGTTTGTTTGGCTCGCTGGTCTCTCCTGTACTGAGTGAGTGAAATAAAGCAGAATGGGGCGTTACTCAGAGTTCTTCTGCACTAAACCTGGTACAGATTCACTGCAGTAAAAAGACAAACAGACTCTTTTCACTGGCTGACCTTAGTTTCGGTGCAAAGTATGTCAGGCTAATCATTCCAGCAAATTCCTTACTGTTTTCTATTCCGTGTTGTGCAAAAAGAATCAAACTTGAACATGGAAAAATATATGCATGTTGATTCTCTTTGAATTGCTGCATTATATCTAGAAACTTCCACATCCCATACTTCCACATCCCAGACATAAGAATAAAAGACAAATCATTTTGATTTCTAGTCAAAACCAATTCATGAGTGTCAATAGATGTTGTTCATGATATGGTCATCTGTAAATACTTTTAATCAGTATTTCAAAGTAACCAATGCTTCATAAACACAATAAATTATATATAAAATTCTTGCTTTCGCATTACCTTTTTATTCTGTAGGCTTTTGTATTCTGAACAAATCACTGTTTTACGGCCACATTAACTCCCAGCAAGCACTGGTAAATGAAAACATAATGCCTAAAGCTGGAACTGAATCAGAATCAGTAATAAAAGCCGGCGGCACTTACATCCATTCGTCATGTCCTGTGTGGCGATGACAAAGCCAAAACCCTCTCCAGGCCTTCTCCTCAACTCCACCTCTAAAGACTTGCTAGGCACTGCTAGTCTCCCCTCAGGCTGCGTTTTGGACACGGCTCCTAGAGCATTTGAGGAGGGCAGACGGGGACCCTGCACAGCAACGTCCTCGACTCCCATCCGGGGCTCCATGGTCAGAGTAACAGGCACAGAGTCCAGAAAGCTGGTGCTCTGGATCAAAGAAGGGAGCTCATTGGATGGTGACTGGGGGGACAGGGTGCTTTGGCTGGTGATGGGACCATCTGAGGAAGGAGACATTAAATCTGGAGGGCCCTGGGGTGGAGGTACACTGGTGTACGTGCTTGGGGTGACAGGAGATGGGATGTTTCCTAAAAAATGGAGTATAGATAAGAGCATGAATTTTTTCGGTATGTAAGCAGAAGTTCATTTTCTTAAGTTCCGACATCTAACTAGATACTATATTTACCCTGTTTATATATAATCACCTGAGTTTTTTTTTATATTTGGATTTTTTCCTGACGTGATTTAAACATACATTTACACCAGTAGTCAAACTAATAATACGCAATCAGCTCTTTACAATTGGCAACTTCTTCTTAGTCAGTTGAAATCGAGAAGAAAATAAAAAATAGAAAAAAATTACGTTCAGCATTTTGCTTTCATTTTAATCATGAGTTACTCGAAATTAAATAAACCCTTAAAGGTTTTGTTTGTTGAATGTGGTTAGGCGAACAATTGAATGCAAGTTTATTTGGATAATAACAAGATAATATACATCTCAGATGTTCTGAAGAGGTTTGAGCAACAAGCCTGAAATGAGGTTTAATTGTCAGATTCATGCGTGTTGATATAATCTTTTGGATTTATTTGTGATACTCAAAGTGCACAACACATCTCTAGTCATATATATTGAGCAAACATAACATTATGGCCAATGATCAGGCATAACATTATGACCACCTGCCAAATATTGTGTTGGTCCCTGTTTTTGCAGCCATAGCAATCTTGACCCATCAAACATTAACAGCATTAACTTCTTCAGCAGTTTTAACTACAGGAGCTCTTCTGTTGAATCGGACAACATGGACCAGCCTTTGCTCCCCACGGGCATCAATGAGTCTTACCTGCTCATGACCCTGTCGCCAGTTCAACATTGTTCCTTCCCTGGACCACATTTGATAGATACTGACCACAGCAGACCAGGAACATCCCACATAAGCTGCTGACCCAGTCGTCTATACATCATAATTTGTCCGTTGTCAAATTCACTAAAATTTTATGCTTGCCCATTTTTTCTGCTTCTAACACATCAAATTTGAGGACAAAATGTTCACTTGCTGCTAATATATCCCACCCACTAACATGTGACATGCAGAGATAATGAGTGTTATACACTTAACTGGTCATAATGTTATAATGTCGTAATGTTATACCTGATCGGTGTATGTATACACACACAAACGCACGCACGCACGCACGCACACATATAGTATATTATGCAATACTAATTAATAATAATAATTTTTTTACTGTAATGTATATTGTATGCTATATTGTATGATTACCTCCTCTGTAAACCAGTAAGACCACCTCACCCTGTCTCGTATGCTCCTGTAGCACTCTCTGTACCTGTAGATGTAAAAACAAACACACAAATAAATAATCAGAATAATCTACATCAAATAATATGTGCAAGAAATTCATTTCTAAAAATAAGACTTGCTGTAATAAGAACTGCTGGTAACTATTATTATACAGCTTACAGAAATTGCTTGTCCCCAGGAAACTGTTAATAAAAGATATGTAATCTGCTTCTCCAAGGTTCCCAGGATAGCAATTTGTCCCCCTTCTGTATTATATAGGAATGTACATGTATATTGATGCAATGGCAATCAAAATGTACTTTATATGGACAGGTGACTCAAGTTACCTGTGCGAAGCTGAGGCTCTGCACATCAGCGCCATTGATCTTGATGATGGCATCGCCCGGCTGCAGGGACGGGCACTGGCGCCGGTCCCACACCCGCTTGATCAGCGCCAACTGCCCGCCCTGCCCGCCTGCTGTCACGCTGAAGCCCATGCCCCCTCCCTCGCTTCTCCCCAGGGCCACAGGCACAAGCTCACCTCCTGTGCCAGCCCCAGGCGATCCCAGGTTGCCTGGGGCGGGCCGAGGGGGGTTGCTGGCCGGGCAGCCATTGAAGCCACAGGGTGGCAGCTCAGTTGGGGGCACGAGTGGGCGTTGAGCACTGGGAGCACCCGGTGGCACTGGTACACTGCCTACCTCAGGCTGCGGTAGAGGAAGGGCCCCGCTGGACAGTTGACTCCCGGAAGACTTGGAGTTCTGGTGAGCCACAGATGGGGCAGGAAGGGTATTGTTGTTGTAACTGCGGATGAGTGAGGCTCTGGTCAAGTAAGGGAAAAGAGAAGACATAAAGAAAAATGATTACAGATACACAACCTATAGAAGTGAACAACACAGAAAAAAATAAACCCTGGATTTACTGACATGTTGGGCAGAAACTGGTGTCTGATTAGTAAACGTTTAGTATTTAGCCTAGACAGAGACTAAAGGAATAATAGTTTATGCAAGCTAGACCAAAAATTGCTGATGATGTGATAAACTGGTCACTTTAATAGGAACACATGTACTTTCCTGCAGTTATCAAATCAGTCAATCAAGTGGAGGTATCTCAATATACAAAATGATACTGAGACAGAAAAAGAGCTTTAGTCAATGCTCACATCGAACATCGGAATGGAGAAAATTGTGTGAGCAGTGTGAATTTAACCATGGCATCTGTGCAGATGGGCTGGTTTTATCAGTTCAGAAAATGCTGATAAGAAGTCTACAGTAACAATCTGCTTCAACCATAGTCAGCAAAATAGCTTTTTAGAACACACACACACACACACACACACACACACAAAACCAGAAGACGACATAAGGTTCCATTGCTCAGACAAAAAACAAGACTGATATGAAATGATGTGGTCTTCCTGTGTTGTAGCCCAACTGCCTCAGTTTGGTGCATTCTGAAATGCTTATTTGATAAACAGTGGCTATTCGAGTTACGGTGCACAACCATGTGACACAACAAACGGGTTGCATACTAATTAAACATTTTCTTAATTTGTGTAACCTCGAATAGTCAGACAAACAGTGACCACCACTATCAAACCGCACTATATACTGTTTTTATGTTGTATATATTATAAACTGTATGAACTGTCCCAATAACTCAGGGCCTGGAACACCTTAGAATGTAATACAAAAGCTTTGCTTTGCCTTGCCTAAAATTATGTCTTGAAATTGATTGATGGGAATGATATTGTTATCCCTAGAAAATGTTCAATGCTTTGTTCCAGTGTGCATGTTTTATACCCAAGTTGCTACTCCTAACTTAAAATCCTAATTACTTGGGGAAATATGGGTGCCTACAGAAAACTGTTACTTGCATGGCAGATCAGAATCAAGTTTTATAAGAAAAAGTCCATCATAAATTCCATTTTCATAAAAAAAAAAAAAAAAATCTGAATCATGTTACAGATGGAAACAATTGCAGTTATAACAGAAAATCACAAATCATGTAGCATACTGTAAAAATGAATAAAGAGAATGTTTTGTTCGATGACAATTTGCATTTGTTAGATTTGTTTTGTGGGATCAGTCTTTTTGCTGCTTGGTTTTTAAGAGAGAAGAAAAAGTAATTGTTAAGTATTGCTAACCACCACTGACTTTAGCTTATTAACAATGTCATGGTTTGTTTGTGTGTATATTACCTGCGTGTGACGACAGTGCTGACCTCTGTATCACTGTGGCTTGAGCTCAGTCTCTCTGTCCTTGCCGCTGGCAAATTTGAGGGCAGGCCTGCAATCCCTACAGTTCTGTCTACTGAGTTTCCATTGGGCATGTGGTAGCAAGGCGGAGCTGTGACATTACCATTGGTGTCTAAAGGCTCTTTTTGCATCCGGGGGTAGAAACCGTTGTGATGAGAGGTGGAACGGTTCACATTGTGAGGCGGCGCCTGGGCAGACCCCGAGCTGGGGTCCGAGGGTGAAGATAGGCTGGTTTTGGGGCAGCCGTCAGGATTGTAAAGCATGGGATAGCCCCTACGCAGCACCACATCCACACTATGACCCATGGGAACTGCCTTCAGCATCTCCACCACCTCCTTGTGGGACATACCCAGCACACATGTGTCGTTAATGTAGACCAGGATGTCCGCTGAAGGTCATGGACAGACCGAAATATACAGAGTGAAACAAAAAGGGGGAAAGAGAGTGATCATAACAAATATTATAAAAAAATACACTTAATGGTTAGGTTTCTTGATAACGTTTAATCATACTAAAAAATCATTTTAAATGTGATATGCTTTGATACAGAACATAAGGCAAGATTTAGGACAATGTAATTAGAACCAACCTATTTAGATTTACAATTACATACTTCAGAACCTCTTATAATTTTGAACAATTCCTGACCTTCACAAGAACCCTGCAACAGAAACAGTAAAAAAAACTAAACTAAACAAAAAAAAAACCCACATCCAGCACCAAACGGAGTTGAAAGTTTTGTGACAAATGCAGCTACTTCATCAAAATTGTCCTTTTGACTGTTTCTCTTTAAATTCTCAGTTCAGTGCTGAATCTATCTGCAGTTTTCAATAACATGAACCACCACATTCCACTGATAAAATGTCTGTAAACTGCCACTCAGACCACTCTTTCAGGAAATGTGGAAGGCTGAGGATGATGACAACTGTTAAACGTCAAGCATACATGCTTGAGCTTCATTTCGAAATGCTCCACAAACATTCTAGCTGTCATACACACACATACCGTGTCTATAAAATAATCTTAATTCCTAATGCTTCTAACATAGTTAATTTTTGTTGTAGAGCCTGAAATCATTCCAAAAAAAACATTTTTTAGCTTTATTAAAAATGAATAAAAAAAAAAAACCCCAGATAAGCTTGAATAACAGGCTGCTATTCTATACTAGTTTTCCACACCTACAGTAGATTGGGAAATATCATTTAGATTGGGGAAAACTTTAGTCACCAACTCCTGGTTCCAAAGTTTCCTTTTCCCTACGCCACCATGTTATTCACTAATTATTTTTTAATGATCCTTTCAAAATGTTTTAAAATGCATTTTCTCTTTGATAGTGAGGCTTATAATGTGTACATACAGCTACATTTTATTTTATTTTTTTTACCAAGGATGACAACATCTGAGCTAATTATCATGCAAAGCAAGTCGCTCAATTCAACATTATGGCACCATCATGAGACATGCGAATGAATTTCCCAGAATTTCCTCACATGTTCTCTGTTTAGCCCTTCAGTTCACTCATTTAAACCTAAATGTGTCGTTGTCTTGTTTGGTTTCTAGTTCCCTGTTCTGTTTTCTGTTTGACCCTTGCTAGTGTTTAACTGTGTGGGCCACTGAACAGCTTGATGACCATCACAATGTAGCAGTTTTCAGAGCTGTACTGGTGGTGACTATGAACATTGCTGAAAATGTTGTGTTTATGGTGGTGAGATTAAAAGACGACAACTCCACCATTCAAACACCTGTCTCTCATGTCTTTGTCCCTTACTGAGACCTTTAGTATGGACACGTGAGCAGTCAGTGACAGTGGTAAAGGATAGAAGGATTTAAAAAGCCCATCCCAATCAGGATTAAGAGCAGATCAGCAGATTCATACCCAACAATCCCCTATCACGTCATTGTAATCCGACAAAGGCACTGAGAGAGAGAGAGAGAGATAAAATACTAAACAAGTTAGGAAAAGGAGAGAATGTGCAAGTCAGGATAAATCAGCCAGGAAGAGATAAAGAGACAAGCATTAGAGAAGTTATTAAAAGTAGACAAAGGAAATGGAGAGGAGACAAATACATGGAAAGCAATATATATATATCTGGAATAATTTAATCTATTTTTGTGTTCACGATTTCTTTGTCTTTTCTTACTTTACTGTATCCTCCATGTCTGTCAAACTGAGTGAAGCTACAGTATATAGACAAAAGTTTGTGAAATTGTGCTCATTCAACCATAAGGCAATAGTAAAGTCAAATACTGATATAGGATGAGGTGAGGAGGCCTGGGGTTCACTCAGCTTTCTACCGGTAATTATTTTTAAAGGTGTTCAGGGCTGATGTCAGCGCTCTATAGCAGGTCACTTTAAGGTCTTCCACTCCAATCTCTGTACAGCTTGCATTGTGCACAGGGGAAGTGTCATGTTGGAACAGGTTTGAGTCTTCTAGTTTAAGTGAAGGGACAAGGAAGAATCTCATTGTACAGGGGAAACAGGTTTCTTTACTTTGCATATGACAATAAACAATAAACATTCAGAGACCCTGTACAATTGTGTGCATTCATAATTTGTGGTAACAGTTTTGGAAAGAACCACATATGGTTGGAAAAGTTAGGTGTCCTAATATTTTTTTCTATATAGTGTATGAAAGTGCCTTGGTGCTCATTTGGCAATCATTTAGGTAATACATATTTTAACCTGTTACCACAAATGTTATCAGCATGGCCCTCAAACTGCTTTTGCAAAAAAAAAAAAAAGTGCTACTGTTGAATTGTTTTAATAAACTATTAGAAAAAGCTTTACTAACGTAATATCCACCTATTCATTTCAGCTTTACTATTTCCCATCCTAGACCACTTTCAGTTCATGATGTGTGCTGCATCCACATTTTATTTATATGTGCAACAAAAAAGGCTCACATATTTCTGTAATCATCTACTGTGATGACATCAGGCATGCATAATTAATCCCTAACAGAGAAAAGTCACTAAAGTTAGTCCTCCTGCTAAAGCGTGCAACAAACCAATCAACATTCACCCTTTATGTTCAAAATTTTTAAGCTTTAAAAGTGCTATTATTTAAAAGCCTGGAAGACAAACATAAACACACTTGCCTTCATGCAAATCTATTCATGTTTCATTTCTGATGGCTAAATGCAATAAATGTCAGAGAAGCTGCATTAGTTCCATGATTATATTGATCTCTCTAACTATAGGAATTGTGGGTAATCAAGATGTTCAATAAAACAAATCAATCTGAAAACAACAACAAACGAATCAACAACAAAAAACCACCACCAACATTGGATTTTTGTTTGTTCATCTCACAACTAATATTAATCCTGTTTTTAAAATCCTTTGCACAATAGCAGTAAAAATTCTATATTATTCATTCAACCTAACAAGATCAAAAATTACCAGGAACTTTGACTGCCCTCTAGTGTCCATTTTAAATTGGAATCATTTATCACTTTGGTAGTTGTTACACAGTGAGAGGTTTACACACAATGCAGGTGTACCTGTGTTAAGGGCAGGTGGGCCTCCAGGTGTGACGCTGTACACCTGCAGGAATTCTCTGGGTCTACTGCCCCCTACAATGTTAAAGCCAAAACCTCGTGGCCCTTTTGAGAGACGTGTGTGGATGGAATAGCCCTTCAGTTCAGATGGCTGGTCTGTAAACGGAGGTACTGTGTCATACAAACAGAAACACACACACACACACACACAGGCACACACACAACAGTTAAAAGTCAGCTAATTTAAATAAACCAGTTTGATAGATTGTTTCACTACATAATAAGTAACTGTTAAACTATACTGCCCTCTGCTGATTAATAAACTGTACCACATGGACATATTTAATAAAACGTTTTGACATTGTAATAAAAATACATATTAAATCATTTTTCTAAACACATAATGCATGTTTTTGTACAAGAACCTTGGAAAACTAGGGGATAACAGTTTTGTGTAATATAATAAAAGATAATACATTAGCCAGTTGTTAAGCACTTGAGAATTAAGAAACACAAGATTTCTATTTCTATTTACAGATGCAACATTTTGTTAATATGAATGGACAGTAATATGGAGGTATCAATGGAAATGCTTCAAGTCACAGAAATGGAGAGAGTTTGGGTTGAAAAACTTGATACACCGTGGTAGCAATTTTTCTAGATGTTGGAGAAACTGTGGAAACCAAAATGCAAACCATAACAATGTTTTCTGGGACTGCAAGAATAAATATAACTATACAGGATATTTTTAAAATGTATCATATCTTTTGACAGTGAAACCTTAGTTTTTGGTAAAATACCCCAGAAACGGTTAAAAAGAGACAAATAATTAATAAATATATTGCTGGTGGCTGTTAAAAAGTTTTACCAAAAAATGGTTGTTACAGGAGAGTCATATCCTAAATGCATGAATGGAAATCACAATTGATATTTAAAAAATGGAGCAATAAATAGTATTTGGATATCATAAACTGGAACAATTTGCTTTGCACTGGGAAAAAATGGACCAAATATTCAACATCTCATAGACCTGATTACATTTTTTTCAATCCAAATGTATGATGTGAAGAAAGATCACTCCTATATGTACATAGTTATCCGATGAATAGATGTAAATGTATGTGTTTTTTAGGGGTGATCCCAAATAGTGGAAGATTCGAAACGAGGAGCCTGATTCGACTACCAATCTCACAGTCAAATCTTTGCAGAGGTGTTCTGAAACGAGGACCATGCCATTTTGGTTATATGGGGGTGCTCAATATCTGATTTCACATAGAATTAAAAATGATCAATGTCTGGGATGTTCTTTAAAGGCATATTCTGTTCAAATTCTTTCCTGTAAATTAATTTTTGATTGTTTTTCAGTACATCAAATTTGCGCTGTACAATGTTGCCCCCCACCCCCAAGACACACGATTCGACTATCAGTCGATGTATGTAAATCATCAGTCGAGGACACCCCTAGTGTGTTTATATATAAGTGTATTCGTTTATATATCTGATGTACATCTGATGGAAATGAACTGTTTTTTTTTCTTTGATAAAATGTAATTTAAGAAGAAAGATGCTTAGAAAAGGTTTAGGGTTGGAATGAAGATTTGTATAGCACACGAAGCATAGGGGAAAAAAGAGCTCTCAGATCTCATTAATGTCATGCAGAAAAAAACAAAAAGGGAAGAGGCACACCGCAATGCACACACTTACACTCCGTCTTGCTGACCACCTCTTTGTTGTGAGTCCGCGGGTCCAGCCAGCTCGTTGTCTTTGAGTTATGACTGAAAACATGTACGTGTATTAAATGAATATGCATGTCAACATATGTATAATCTTTATACTGCATTTAATGCCTACCGTTTCATGTAAATAGTTGTGATAAATCTGTCAGGGTGTTATATAAAGATGCATTAGAATAGTTGTTTAATGGTTTCCATGACACTGCTGACTGGATGTTTTAAATATTACTGGCCACAATATGGTGCATATAAGCCGGGAAAGTAAGTCTGACTCACTTGATGTAGTAAGGTTCTCCTGAGTCACTGAATGCCATCTCCCAGTTTTCAGGCAGCGCCCCGCCACGGGCACCGTTCTCCTGCGGGACACCACCATCCCGAGGTCCACCTGAGTCCCACGTCTGATTAGGCGAAACAATGGTAGTAGTAGGGGCACTGCTCGCTCCTGCAGAACCCGCTACACACAGGAAACATAATATGTAGAACAGGCTTCAAATATACAAAATCGTATGTAACATTAGACATCACAACACCTCTAGCCTTCATTTTAAAGCTATTAAACAAAACTAATTTAAAATTACAAAAACATTACTTACATTACATTATGTATTATATTCATTTGTCGCTTGGGACAAAACCTAAATTAAACCTTCACATTGATAGATTTGACAGAATATGTATTAGTATAGTTCCCTTTCAGGAATTCAAGCTGCATCAACAATGCTTTGGGAACACTTTTGTGTGTGTAATCTGTCCAACGGAGAGTGACGACATCACCGGCGTTTGTTCAGGAAGTCTGTTCAGCAGGTTGGTATGGTTAGTGGTATTTAAGGTTGGTATTTATAAAAAAAGAAAAAAAGAGTAAAAAAAAAAAAGGAGAGCAAGCATGGTTACCGGATGTGTGCAGCTTGCCATGTCTATGTGGACCCTCCGCTTCTGCAGAGCGCTCTTCGATAAGGGCACTCTTTTTCCTCGAAATTTTGACCCCGCTTTCACCGAGGCGAAGCGCAGTTGTTCTGCTGACACAGCGAAGCGGTGCATCCCCCAGGGCCCCTAGCAGGAGGAGTCCAAGAAGAGTGTGCTTTCTCTATTACAGAGAACCACTTATCTAGGTGTAGTGTGGGACTCGACCGTTATGCGGGCACAACTGTCTCCTGCTCGGATCGAGTCTATCCTCACAGGTGTCAAGAGAGTGAGAGAAGGCCAGTCACTCACTGTAAAGCAGTTTCAAAGACTGCTGGGTCTGATGGCAGCCACGTCCAAAGTGGTTCTGTTTTGCCTCCAGCACATGAGACCCCTCCAGTGGTCTCTCAGGGACAAAAAGTTATTTAGGCAGGGCTACCCATTTGGCACTATTAAGGTCATGCAGCGAGCTCTAGAGGCCATAGACGTATAAAAAAAAAAACAAGTTCTCATGGTCCCATGTTGGGAGCTCCATCTCACCTGGCACAACAACTGCCTGGAGATGCTAGCCGTGCTTCTGGCTCTGAAGCACTCTCTCCCAGAATTTAGAGGCCGCCATGTGCTGATCCAACACATGAGTGGTCTCCATCAACCATCAGGGGGATCTGCAATCTCGCCCGTATACAGGCTGGCACATCAGATCCTCCTGTGGGACCTAGGAAAACTGCTCTTGGTTAGACGCCCTCTCAAAACAAGGGCCGAGGCCCTGAAGATAGAGGCTCCACCCAGATGTGATGAAGCAATATGGAGGAAGTTTTACAGAGCACAAGTAGACCTGTTTGTGACTCAAGAGACATCACACTGTCCCCTCTGGTTTTCCCTCAATCGTCCAGCCCCTCTTGGGCTGGACGCCCTGGTACAGGTGCAGCCGAGGTTGCGCCTGTACGCCTTTCCATGCTGCTCCCCCTGGAAGTTCTGTAGAAAGTTTGCCGGGATTCTGTCAATCTCTTACTGGTGGCCCTGTGGTGGCCAGGCAGACCATGGTTTGCGGACCTGGTATACCTTCTCAAGCAACCTCCAAGAGGGATCTTCTCTCTAAGGCCGGGGGCACGGTTGTTCACCCTGCCCGGAGTTATGGAGGCTGTGGCTGAGGGGGACAGCTTTCAGCCTTTGGTCTCCGTGCCAAGGTAGTGGAGACCATTCTCCAATCCAGAGATCCCTTCACAAGGAGGTCGTATGGCGCAAAATTCCGCCTGTTCAGTGTGTAGTGAGAGCACCACCAGATGGACGCAGTTAACTGCCCAGTTCTTGCAGGGACAGTTCGCCACAGGATTCTCTCCTTACACCCTGAACAAACTGTTGGCTATTGTGGCTTATCATGCTCTGCTTGGTGACAGTTGCTGGGCAAGTACCGGTTAGTGACATGTTTCCTCCGTGGCACCCAGAGGCCTGTGTGGGACCTGGCCGTCATTCTGGAGACCCTGCCTAAGCTTCCCTTTGAGCCCTTGCCTGAGGTGCCCTTAAAGTTTCTTACAGTCAATACTGTATTTTTTCTGGCTATTTCCTCCCTAAAAAGGATCGGGGATTTTCAGGCCCTTTCTCTGGCCCATCTCTCCTGGAGTTTACCCCAGGCATGGCCAGTGCCTTTTTCTACCCCAAACTGGTGTATGTTCCTAAGGTGCCCTCGGTTCCCCCACGAATCATCGTGCTGCAGGCATTCTATCCTCCTTTCTTTCAGGCCCCTTGTTTAGAAGCCTAACCAGCTGTGTCCACTGTAAGCACTGGACACATACGTACACAAAACGGGACTGTGGAGAAACTTGGAGCAGCTGTTCGTCTGCCACGGTCCCTATAAAAAGAAGCAGAATCCCAGCAGGTGGATTGTGGATGCTATCTTATCCTCTTATGAGTCCTCTGGTTTCCCCACACCTTTCGTGGGCAGACCTCACTCTAAGTTATGTATGTATTGCGTATGCGTATGTATGTTCCTTCCATTTCAGAAGCTAGCGTCATCTCCACCACATGTGCTTTTATAGCTTCAGCTGGCGGGGTGACATCACAACCAGGAAGCTATAAAAGCACATGCCTTTCAGTTGGAAGAATTAAACATGATCCAGAGCATGGACATGTGGAAGTCTTCCCAAAGCAGTGTTGACGCAGCGTCTTGTTCCCTCAAAAAAGTGTTCCCAAAGCGTTGTTGACGCAGCATCTCGTTCCCTCACGGAACCAGGGTCACATACGTAAGCTAGAGACATTATTAACACAAGAGCAAACCATTCAAAAATATCTGTAGGGTTAGAACACCTCTCATTTTCTTTATTCATCTTCATGACAACAATGTTTTTTGTAACTTATCACAGCATTAATGAATCAAGAAAAAAAATTACTACACAAGTATTTTGGTACCTGAGAGACCAGAATCTTCCTCACTGTTGTCCCCCTCTTCGACAGCTTTCTCCAGGTTACTAAGCGACTTGCTGCGTGTGCGGAAGTTCCTCAGCAGGTTGCGATGCTCCTGGTAGGTGATAGGTGGGCTGTCGGGCCCAATATGGACCGGCCGTGGAGTACCATAGTAGTTCCCTACAAACATAAATGGAAATAATACTTAATTTATTGTTTTGGGTTTCACTTTCAGTTTTTTTTTCTTTGCATATACATAAGAAGCTTCATAAATAGCCTTACTGTACAATGGAATGTTGTGCCCTTGTAATTCGGTGTACAACTGAAATATCTAAAATGTAATGTGCTTTTTTAGAGTTATTAGAATACTTATATTTTTTACAGATTACTTAAGTAATTCTGCATTATTGAGCCAGCACAAAGACATTTTCGATTCCCAAATGCTTTTATGAAACATGAATATGTGAATGTCAATAAAGACTGAAACATATTACATAATGCACCACTTATAAGAGTAAAGGCCTGTTGGGTTTTGTCTGCAAATAGATAAATATCTAAGTAAATAAATGATTAAATTTATAAGCAAGCGCGACAGAGTCTGCAGAAGAACTCTCCAAGCTGCTTAGAAAAACTTACCAGCCAATTTATAAAAACGCACAGTGTACACAAGACTAATGATGCATTTTTGTTCTCAAATATTGACTATAACTTGTTTAGTTTATTGCTGTTTACTGTTTTTCATAGTATTTTAAAAAGACATCTTTGCTTTGCAGCATTTCTTGAATGTGTTTAAGATTATATTAGATGGGGTTTGTTTTGCTATGTCACAACATCTCAATTATGTGATTACGATATCCCTAGTACTAAGGTGAGCTTTCTTTATGTTGGAGAATGGCCACCACGTAAAGTTTTTACAAGCAAAGTGTTAAACAGATCTAATATAGCCATATGAACAGTACCCTTAAGTAATTACTGGCCCAAGAACCCAGAGGGATCTCAGGTGGAGCAATGTTTCCACTTCTTTCCATAGAATGCAGGAAGTGACTAGAAGCAGCTTAGTTACCTACAATGTTATTGACTTATTTTACATTATTATGAATTGCTATTCAGCTAAACCATCAAATTATATAAAAGTATTAGATCCTTATGGCTTGGTTTTTGTCAGTGTCAGTGATCTAGTATGCAATATACATTTACAGTATACATATTCCAAAGAAACTTTAGTTTATACTAAAGTGAAATTAAAAAAACATACAAGTCTCCTACTGCTTTGTTGTCTGTGAGCACATTCAATGTTTTACATTTACAACATCGAGGACATTGTGGAACTGTAAGGCTAGATGCTATAAATACATGTAACAGCTTAACAAAGCTGTTGTACAACAGTTGTACTCAAAACTATTCATACCCTTGGTATTTTTATAATGTTTTCGAGTTGTCTTCTGTGATAAATGAGTTTTATAAAACTTTCATATATTTAATATGTGACAAACAACTGAGAGAATAACATCTGATATTTAAATAAAAAAGGTTACATTTCATGGGTTTTTATTGACAAATATTCAGAAATCACCATGTTTAGATTTATTCATACTCTTTATATTGCAATGTTTCAATAATCAATAGGAAAGCCTTTGTTCTTAATGACGCCCTGCAAACGGTTCTTGTAGGTCTCCACAAGAATTTTACAGGTCTGCTGAGGAATGTTTCCCCACTCTTCCTTCGCAAAAGCCTCCAGTTTTTGGAGATTGGAAGGCTTCCTCTCATTGACCCCGATCTTTAACTCTCTCCACAAATTCTGAATTGGGTTCAGGTCAGCGCTCTGACTTGGCCACTCCAGAACATTAATGTTGTTGTCCTTGAACCATTGCTTGACCATTAGCGCTGTATGCTTTGGGTCATTATCCTGTTGGTAGGTCTAATTCTCTGGCAGGTTGAGCTTCTGTGCTGATGCACTAGGTTTTCATCCAGAATCTTGATATAGTCCTCCTTTTTCATGATTGTCATGATCTACAGGTAACAAGGTTACCTACCACTGGCAGAGAAGCATCCCCATAGCATGATGTGACCACCGATGTGCTTGACCGTTGGAATGTTATTTTTAGGATTGAAGGATTCTTCTTTCTTAGGCCAAACATATGCAACATCCATATGTCCAAAGAGCTCCAGTTTAGTCTCATCTGACAAAAGGATGGATGGCCAGAAGTTTGGATCTCTATCTAGGTGACCCCTCGCAAAGGCTAGGTGCGCATCGCGCTGTCTCTAGGTAAGGAGTGGTGTCTTTCTGGGTCAATGTCAATGGAGACCAACTCGATGCAGAATACACTGAACAGTGGATCTTGATACCGCCTCCCCTGATTGGTTGAGGGTGTCTAGTAGAGCTTTGGTGGCGATACAGAGGTTGTTGTTTGCATTGTGGCAGATCTTTTTTAGCGACGTTAGAGTATACTTTGCACTTTCTGCCATCCAGGTTTTTGACAGTGTTGAATATTAACTTTCTGATGATATTCTGTACGTTTGATACAGGGACATCCAGTTCTTTCGAAATGGCCTTGTAGCCTTTGCCCTTACTATGGGCACTGACAACACGCGTACAAAGCTCATGACTGAGGTCTTTCTTCTTGGCCATGGTGACAGTAACTAAAAATAATTAAAGCCCCCTTAATTATACTTTACAGAGGAGGTGTTACCATTTAACATAATTAGGCCTTAAACTCTCAGTGCCGGTCCCAAGCCCGGATAAATGGGGAGGGTTGCGTTAGGAAGGGCATCCAGCGTAAAAACATGTGCCAAATCAAACATGCGGAGGATCCGCTGTGGCGACCCCTAACGGGAGAAGGTGAAGGAAAGTATAGGCCTTAATTGATTAGACCTAAATTAATTAAACTGATTATAGTTACTGGTGTGAAACCATGTGCACTTTCACAAAAGAAGGAATTTGTTTTTGAGATTGGGAATAGAGTATGATTAATTTTGAACAGGCTTAAAAGAGATTCTCTGGCCATCTCTATTGGTATACAAATACATTTTAGTTATGTAGACGTTTAATAAATAGATCAGAGTGTGCTATAAACCAGTCCTTAGTTTCCAATAAATTACATTGTTAAAGGAGCACATTTATTGCACACTGCAGTTATATTACATTATATTATATTATTCTACTTGTTCTTTCCTGTCATACTGTCCCTAGTTTAGATACTACAATACCTTGAATCATCTTTCAGAAATCTCTGCTTGTGTGCATAAATGCATTTCGAATCTAAAACAGAAACACTCTGGAGTCAATTGCTATTGAACAGTAATGCAAAGCTCCAGCTACACTTAACTGTTTCAAGCTGCACACCAGGACACACACCACCCTTAAAATTGTCCTGCGAACAAGTCTTTTAAAAAAAGAAATAAATTAGTTCCAACATCAAAACTGTTTGATTGCAACTTAGCATCAAAAGCTGCCTAAGACAAGCTTTCTCCCTCTGAAAGCAGTAACATTTTGAAAGCAGTAGCTTTTGATTTTAGCAGTAGAGAGAGAGAGAGAGAGAGAGAGAGAGAGAGAGAGAGAGAGAGAGAGAGAGAGAGAGAGACTGCAGAAAAGGCAAAGCAAGCTGAAGCAGGAATTGCAGAGAAAATCCTCTGTTCTCTTGTGTGCAGTCAGGGATAAATAGCAGTAACAGTTCAACCTTACAAATGAAACATCTAAATTGGGGGAACTGATTTACTGCCCTCACAAAGTTTTAACAAATGATGATTATTATATATTGTTACATGCATTTCCTAGCACATTCCACTTAAGCTGTATGATAGCAACAAAAATGATGTTATAAAGGACACTTATAAAGAACATCTCATTCATTTTTATCACCACATTATCTGTGTAAAGCTGCTTTGAGACAATGTTCATTATTAAAAGGGCTATACAAATAAAAATGAATTGAAATGAATTTAATTGATATTTCAAAGAGATTGCATGTTTTATGCTATATTCTAAAATAAATGAAATAAATAAATAAATAAACTTCAATGCAACACATTTATTCACGACTTTACTCAGATATACAAAGAATGAACTCGTGTGAAAACTAAATGGTGCACACATCCAGCAATTAAAACCGTCCACGTGGAAACATAGCAAAATTTTTGTTTTGGTGTCCTGGTGATTTATTTAATTTAAAAACACAATAATTCATTTGAAACATTTACAATAATACTGCATTCATGCTCCATATTGGGTATTGATTCACGAATAATAAAAATAAATTTGCATTAAGCATTCATATTTGTCCATGCCAATGTTGATTAGAGTATTAAAAACTTGAAAAGTATTAATTTAAGGTACATTAGAACAGCTAAAAATGTGTAATTAAGGTGCGATTAATCGTGAGTTACCTCAAGAAAATCATGTGATTGATAGCGATTAAATATTTTTATCAAATGGCAGCCCTAAAATATTAATATAAAAAAATCCCATAAATCCAAAATGAAGTCCAGTATATTTTAGTCAAAGTGCTAGCTAGACATGTGTTGTTAGCTAAAAAACACAGGAGATGGCACAAATTGGTTCAGATAACAAAATACAGAAGGGGAGCCAAAAATATACAAAATGCACAGACAGGAGTTTTGTTCTCATTACTACTTAGCTAGCTAGCAGCAAAAAAGTAAGTTTACAAGTTACACAGCAAATGAATTTGTGGTCCTGTGAGACCCGAGAACCTAAAACCCTGGCTTAGTTAATGAGAGAAATAAACACATGGGAGCAGGTCGCTTTGTGCTTCTGCTGAGGATGCTTAGATTTCTAACTACAGCTGCAACAGTAGTTCTCTTTGAGCTTGCTGGAATTAAGGACATTTTAGAAGTGGGTTATCAGCCTGTGGCTAAATGCCAAATACAACAGACAGAGACATGTCCTCATCAGTAATAGTAGCACAAGCGCCAGCTTGCTAGAGACAAGACTTTTCTCATGAATGGCATCCTGGGAGTGCTGCCCCATTAAAGTTAGTCTGGACTAGATGCCTTCTTCATTGGTTGAGGGACAATGGGGTGAAATCAGACAAGACATTCATGCAGAAGAACAGAATACACACCCAAAAGTCATGCCTCAATGTTTTGTAAAAGCTTGGCAGGGCACATATGGATCACTTTGTCAAAGCCTGAATAACTCATGGTCCAGTGGCTCTCCTTGACAGGGCCGAGTCCAATGAGTCTGTGCAGCGGCTTATGAATGCATGATTGTTTTTTTTTGTTTTTTTTTTTGCAAATTTTGCAATCAGGTCAATCAGGAATTTTGAAAAACTGTGCCAGGCCCCACAGAGTGGAGTGTAGGTCAAGTTCCACCATCACTTGGATCTTGTGTGATGCCTGGTGGAGTACTAGCCTGAGTACTAAAGCACCAGTCAAATTCGAAGGTATAAATACAGGTAGTCCCAGAGTTATAATGGTTTAACTTACGATTTTCCGATCTTACATCGCCAATAGCGATACAACAAAATGTAAACTATTTGAAGTTTTGCACAGCAGGCAAATGTAACAGCATATAAGCGGTACAATACGTTGGGATGCTGCCAGAATATATGCATCTCAGGATCCTAGTTGCTTAAGAACTCTGTAATTTTTTTAAATTAAAATATTTCTCTTAAAAAAATACTTCCTTCCATATATTACCCCAGAACATGCTATAAAGTCATCCTATTCCCATATTCAGTTTAACATTTAAGCCTTGTTTTAATCTGGATGCTATTACCATAGACCCTTTTTTTGCATGCTCTTCATTTACCCTTTGGAATATGGTTAGACATTTGTAGTGTTGCCTTCTGCCTGTCCTTTTACTCAGATTTGGATTGTATTAATCAGCCTGCTTTTGCCAAGAAACACCTTCTGCACACAAATCTTCAACACTCATCTGAGTCCAGTGTATTATATTGAATAATAAACAGTATGCAAAGAAAGCTAAGCAAGAAAACAACAAAATTGAAAAAAGCTAATTATGACAGTAAATGTTTATCCTTTATTTATACAGAAAGGGACACTAGGCAATGAATGATCAAGTCTTGACAAAAATAGGACAACAAAAATCTAATCAGCAAGCGGCCAGCTGCAGTGACCATACCTGCCCATAACAATATGGACAACTATAGCTACAATTTCAACTCATGTCTGAGTCTCTTAAATGACAAAATATACAAAGTAAAATACATATTTTCAGATTTTACCTCTGCATAAAATGAACTGTTGAAATTTGATCAAGCCTGACATTTATATGCAATAGATAGTATCAATAGTGTTAACGCTTGACAGCACACCTCAAGCCTTCATTTATTGAAGTGTAGAAATGAGAGATATGGAATATAAGTTATTGCATCTGCATTTGAAAAAAAAAATCTTTAAAGGGTTGATATCAGATTTGAGATGATTTGTGTGGTGCATTTTGCTTGCACAGCTAATGGAACACTGTCCAAAATGTCTGTTCTTTCAGGGAAGTTTGTGTACTGCACCATAATAAAGAACTAAAAATAAATAACAAGCTAAAGGATTTTATGGGTTCTCTCTAAGGTGGAAGCTTAAAGGTGATGTATGGAATGTTAAAACAAAAGTTTCCACGCATAGTGCAATGTTCAAGGGACAACTGCAGAGTCCGAGTAGGAATAATATTTTAGGCAAAAATCTAAATAACACAAAACACAGTAAATAACCAGTCAGTTTGCACTTAGTAATGTACTAAAAGTAAATGGCCCTGTACAAGTTCCACATAATGGCACATCGTTAAAGATTTAAATATCGACCAAGTCATTCAGACATCTATTGAAAGCTAACTTTGGGTGATCAACAGCTATGATTCATACAGTCTACACACACATCCCAGAATGTTCCTTTCCCAAATGTTTCCTTAAAAATCGTGTACGTTTGTAATATGAAAAAAATCTACATTAGATACCGATACTGACCTTTGAACTTGCCGCTTTCAAGCAGAGCTCCTGACTCCTCCAGAGAAAAGAACTCTTCGATTGAGACAAAGTTGTAGTCCACCCCGGAGATCTCTCCGTCCCGTGGCTGCCTGGTGGTACCTATATCACACAAACACGTACACCATAATGCATACAGAAAAATAGATTCAAGCTATAAAGTTTGCTAATTACAATATACTCATAACTCAAGCCTGTACAGAACTACATGGGCGTGACAGATTTCACAATGATTGAGAGTGCCAGTGTTTTGTCTAAATATTACTACACAAAATATTAAGGATAACATATTTAAGAGGCCGCATCTTGTGTGTATATCACTGCTTCCTGCTCCTTTCAACTTCAAATTAAAGTTAGAGTAATAAATTATTTACTTAAAGCAAATTAAATAAAAATGGCAGCACTAAAACACAACACAGAGTACACAGGTACATAGATACACAGCACAGAGTACACAGGTACACAGACACACAGCACAGAGTACACAGGTACACAGCACAGAGTACACAGGTACACAGATACACAGCACAGAGTACACAGGTACACAGCACAGAGTCCACAGATACACAGCACAGAGTACACAGGTACACAGATACACAGCACAGAGTACACAGGTGCACAGCACAGAGTACACAGGTACACAGATACACAGCACAGAGTACACAGGTACACAGATACTCAGCACAGAGTACACAGGTACACAGACACACAGCACAGAGTGCACAGGTACACAGACACACAGCACAGAGTACACAGGTACACAGATACACAGCACAGAGTACACAGGTAAACAGATACACAGCACAGAGTACACAGGTACACAGATACTCAGCACAGAGTACACAGGTACACAGACACACAGCACAGAGTGCACAGAGTGCACAGGTACACAAACACACAGCACAGAGTACACAGGTACACAGATACACAGCACAGAGTACACAGGTACACAGATACTCAGCACAGAGTATACAGGTACATAGATACACAGCACAGAGTACACAGGTACATAGATACACATCACAGAGCGCACAGGTACATAGATACACAGCACAGAGTACACAGATACTCAGCACAGAGTATACAGGTACATAGATACACAGCACAGAGTACACAGGTACACAGATACACAGCACAGAGTACACAGGTACACAGATACTCAGCACAGAGTACACAGGTACATAGATACACAGCACAGAGTACACAGGTACACAGATACACAGCACAGAGTATACAGGTACACAGATACACAGCACAGAGTACACAGGTACATAGATACACAGCACAGAGTACACAGGTATATAAATACACAGCACAGAGTACACAGGTACATCAATATACAGCGCCGGTGCACAGGTGCATTGATGCACAGCGCAGGGTGCACAGGTGCATAGATACACAGTGCCAATGCACAGGCACATACATACATACATACATACACAGTGGAGGGTGCATAGGTAAATAGTTGCACAGCACAGGGTAACAAGGTACATAGATACACAGCGCATAGTGCACAGGTACATAGATACACAGCGCAGGGTGCACAGGCAAAAAGGTACACAGCCCAGAGTGCACAGGTAAATACTTTAGATACACAGATACATAGATACACAGCGCAAAGTGCACAGGTAAATAGATAAATAAATAAACAGCGCAGGGTGGTTAACAGTGGTAAGATTTGGTAGTACAGCTTTACAAATTCAGATTACGTTGTCTCATTTTACTGTCTTTAATGTTCTTTATCAAAGAAACAAGCAGCTGTGTTTTTTTTCCAAATGTGATAATAGGACAAATTGCTACACTTCTGGGTGTAGATCATTATTATTTTCTGTACAGTTATACTATAGTACAGTTCACTTGCCATTTCTGCCTCACCGCTAACAAATCACCGTAAACATCTTAACAGAGAGATTTAATTGCTGCTTCAACAAACTGAATTTCTGAATTTCTGTGATACTCATACAACATTTTGCTTTTGACTGGTGAATGGGCTCAAATGTGAACTACGTTAAATGTTTGTATAAAGTGTAAAGTTTAAAAAAAAATCCATCAGTATGCAGCCGGCAAATTACCTATCCACTAAGGAGAAAGTTAGTCTTCCATGTTGCTTAAATAGCAAAGCTAACTTCATTGCTTTATGATTTTGTTGTATAATGACACTTTTACAGTGAAACTTGACGGCGTGTAGGCATCTGTTGCAATTTTAAAGGGTCACGTTGAGTCACCTATGTGTAGGCAACATTAAAGTTCATTGTATTATGACACATGAACACATTTCATTGATCACAGTATGTATCATAATACACAGGGAGGCAGCAAAACCGAAAAAGTAAATGTGTGGAACTGATAAAAACTGTTATTAGTAATAAAACTTTCAATGATTGTACAGTCAGTAGACAAACTGAAAACACTGAAATATGAGAACATACAAAAAAACCCAACATTTGATAATTCTAAAGTGTTTAGTACAAATGCAATGCCTCAGCTGCATCAGTTGCATCAAAACAGAGCCTTCTGTTGTTATAAAAATGCTGATGAAATCTGTAGAAGTATATTATCACATAATTTATAACAATATTGATATTTTGCATCTTGCCGAGACTCACACACTACACACCAACACACAGTGTAGCAGATAAAAACTTAATATGTTGTATCAATCTAATACAAAAGCTTTCAATAAAACCCACCCCTAAAATAATCTTCAACCTAATGCAGCTTAATGCTTTAATCAGTTCTTTCCACCAAGACACAGAAGTGCAGGACCTGGATTTACATACCTGTACATCGAAAACTTAATTGAATTTGGATTTTATAAATCTACATGAATACTGCTCTATAGGTCAAAAAGAACACTCAGCAATAAACTAGAATTGTGTTAATTTTGCTAAATGATTTGCGATTGAGCTAGTGTCACTTACAGGGCACGGCGCGCAGGTAAAGGTTCTCTCGTATGACTTGCTGCAGTTGGCTGTCCATGGAGCCAGGTGTGAAGCACTTGCTTAAATATAATCTCAGGTCTTTACACAGAGTGGAGCCTAAAGGAAAAAATGACACCAAAATATTTACCACCCAATACACATGCAACTTAAAACACAATCAATACCTCCCTTAATAACTATCCACAGTGCTCAAATGAAGTTTCCCACTTACATAAAAAACAAAACAAATTGTACTGTTTAAAGTAATAATAAAGTACTATTTTATAACCATGGTTTTTGGTTCAAAGTCTCAAATTTCTTTTTATTATTATTTTTTTATGGGGGTTTTTTTGTATCAGGGTACAGCTAGATGCTACCCATTAAGTGATTTGAGTGACAGTTTAACTATGCGAGTTAAACTGTAGCATATATAAGGCAAAGAATTGGCTTTTGATTTTGGTTTTTATTATATTATAATTATTTTAATTACTATTGAATTCATTTATTTAAATGTAGCCTGAAAGTTTACATGTTTTTTTTCCACTTTACAATTGGAAACAATTTTGCTCTTATAAGCCATTTTTACAACAGTTTTCCTGTGGGATTAGGAAAGTAATCGGATTCGGATTCTAATAATTCTGATGATTTAAACAAGTGAATGACGTTTTTGCTAATTCTTTTTTACTGGCTGTAGGTTAAACTCCACACCTGACTGACTTTGTTGCTTTTCCTTTGATCTCGCTAATAAATAAGCTGTTTTAGCCTGTTTCATTCCCAGGATGTTTTTTGTGTTTCGCACCATTCTGTGCTAACTCCAGAGCCTGTTATGTCTAAAAATCCCAGATTTCTAAAACACTCAAACCAGTGTCCAACAACCATGCCATTAGGTCACAGAGATCACACTTTTCCCTCAGTCTAATGTTTGATGTAAATATTTCCTGAAGCTCTAGAATCATATGTGCAGGATTCAATACATCGTGCTGCTGCCACTTGACTGATTTCTGAATTAATAATGATACAATGCACGGAGATTTCGATTTAAGTGGACGGTGAGTGTATAATAACACAAAATGTACACATGCTATTATTAACTACAAAATCATTGAAAGCAAGTAAAAGGTATAAAGCAAACCACTTGAACACAGAAGACAAACATCAGACTAATAGTGTTGTTTCCATTTACCACTCAGTAAAAAAACTGTGTCAAGAACCCAACATTCAGCTGCTTCCTAGTATCACCTTTCATCGATTTTTCTCCTCTTTCAGGCTGTGCTAATTCACACAATACCACTCCCAAATCACAATAAAAATGTATCAAGAAGCCAGCAAAAGCCTCAAGGACTAGCATGAATTGTGAGGCGAAGCAATTTTGCCCTCCCATCTGTTCTTTTTTTGAAGTGCTCTGTGACCTTAAACAGCAGCCCCTTCTATATAATAAGCAGATGCACACGAAGCATCTCATGCCGTATGTGCATCTGACTGCTCTTTTCTGCTAACAGTGATCAATTCTGCCAGGGCGAGTGGTGAGATCAGTAAAGGTTAAAAGGTGGAGTGTGCTTACCAAGTCTACTTAATAGCAAACAGTCAAGCCTACCACAACGGACAAGGAAGAAAAGCAGAAGCTTGGCTGAACTATTAACAAAGCCAAAAACTTTAGGAAACATTTTTTTTTACATATGTTCAGTCTCATTTTGTTTTGCACACAAATGTGCCCTCAAAGTCAATTCTAACCCAACCTATTGCACTTATATACAGTATATACCAGGGGTCACCAACCTTTTTGAAACTGAGACCTACTTCTTGGATACCGATTAATGTGAAGGGCTACCAGTTTGATACACACTTATGAAATAACAAATTTGCTCAATTTTCCTTTAATTATATGTTATTATTAATAATTAATGATATTCATTATGTGAAGACACTGATCATGTTAGGAACAAGGTAGGAAACAGATAGATGCAGCTCACTGGTAAGTGGTGCTATGGTGAGCTATTTTTAGAAAAGGCGCATGTTGGTGACCCCTGGTATATACAAATGTAATAATATAATACTCTTTATTTTAAATAGATCACTATATATTCTTTTGAAGTAGCATCTCAAAGCACTTTCCAAGCATAAAAAAATAATAATAATAATAATAGTAATAATAATAAAATTAATGAGAAAAATAAAATAAGTAAATATACATCACAGAATGCATCACAAAAATGAAAAATTACAAAAAAGCAATCCTGAAAAAGTGAGTTATAAGACAGTTTTAAAAACAGTAAAAGACTATCTAATCTCAGTGGGGAGAGAATTCAACAGCCTTGGTGCATGTGAGGAAAAAGCGCGATCACCCATAGCGCATAAATGGGTAGGGGGAACAACTAAAAAGCAGGAATCAGAGGAACGGAGAGCACGCCTTGGAGTGTAGACAGTTAAAAGTTGTGTCAAATAATAAGGTGCCGTACCATGTAAGGCTTTATAGGTCAGCATTAGAATTTAAAATCAACCTGGTAACTGACAGGGAGCCAATGCAATGACTCCAAAAATGGAGAAATATGCTCACCAGACCAGGTCTTAGTCAGAATCCTAGCAGCTGAATTTTGGACAACCTGTAAATGTATACCAGATACAATATATACACTCATGTGCATTGCAATTCAATCAGCTATTCATATAGCAGCAGTACAATGAATAAAATAATGCAGATACTAGTCAAAAGCTTCAATGAATGTTCAAATCAAACATCAAAATAGGGGGAAATTGTGATCTCTGTGATATCATGGCATGGTTGTAGGTGCCAAGTGGGTTGTTTAAGTACTTCAGAAATGGCTGATCTGGAATTTTCATGAAACATTCTCTTAACACAGAATGGTGCAAAAAATTAATAAATAATTGAGTGAGTAAAAATGATATAGATGAAGCATGGCCAGAAAGGATTTAAGAAACTCATTTTTACAACCATGGTGAGCAGAAAAGCACCACAGAATACACAACAAATAAAACATTAAGGTGTCTGGGACACAACAGCAGACTACTATACCACATCAGGTTCTACTCACATCAGCCAAGAACAAGAATTTGAAGCCATCATACAGTATGTACATCAGTATTTACTGAACAGTAGCAAGAAGAGAGTAGATTTCAGATTGTTGTTACTGCCTGATGCACTAATATGGATCACTACGTGCTTTTTAAAAATAGCACGAGAGTGAGAGTAAAGGAGGACAACACGACAGCTGGAATAAAAAATCAGCAGGTAAAAATCATCAATTTAAGAATATTCAACAAAATTATATCAAGATTAATTTCTGCTTATGTTCATGTTAAATAATAAATTTTTATCATATTTTCTATAAAGTCAGAACAAGGTTCCAAAACACACCTAACCAGAGACGAGCCTGTAGAGTAGCCTACTTGTACTTTCAGGTCAACTTTATTCACAATGAAATCTACTATAGTGAGCATTTTTTTTTTTATGTGGACTCATGAATTTTAATATACTCGTAAAAATTTTAATATTTAATACATTGTGTATGTTTTATATAACACGTGCACAATATCTCACAAAAGTGAGTACACCCCTCACATTTCAGCAATTATTTCATTATATGTTCTCAAGAAACAATACTATAGAAATAAAACTGGAATATATTTTAGAGTAGTCAATGTGCAGCTTGTATAAGCAGTATAAATTTACTGTCCTCTAATGATAACTCAACATACAACCATTATTGTCAAAATAGCTGGCAAAAAAAAAGTGAGTAGATCCTAAATGAACATGTTAAAACTGTGTTAAAAGTGTCAATATTTTGTGTGAGCACCATTGTTATGTAGCACTGCCTTAATCCTCCTGTGCATGGGATTTAACAGAGCTGCATAGGTTGTTGCTGGGATTCTCTTCGTCTCCTCCATAACAACTTCATGGAGCTGCCGGATGTTGGACAAATGGTGCTTCTCCACCTCTTACTTTCAAGGATTCCCCACAGGTGCTCAATAGGTCTGAAAATGTACTTGGCCACTGCATCACCTTCACCTTCAGCTTCCTCAGCAAGGCAGTTTTCATCTTGGCGGTGTGTTGGGATGTTTTCATGTTGGAAAAATGCCGTTCAGCCCAGTTTCTAAAGAGCATCATGTTCTGCTTCAGAATGTTACAGCTTAAGTTGGAATCCATGTTGGAATCCAGCTCCCCCAAACCAGCAACACTCATGCAGCCCACATTAATGATGATTCCACCACCATGCTTGACTGTAGACAAGACACACTTTTCTTGATTCTCCTCACCAGGGCGTCCCCACACATGCTGGACACCATCTCAGCCAAACAATTTTTTCTCATCAGACCACAGGACATGGTTTCAATAGTTCATGCTCTTGGACAGGTTGTCTCAGCTGTTTGCGGGCTTGCTTGTGAGCAAGCTTCAGAACAGGCTTCTTTCTGGGACAACGGCCATGCAAACCGACTTGTTGCATTGTGCGTATGGTCTGAGCACTGACGAGCAGACCTTCTGCTTCTGCAGCCTTTAAAGCAATGCTGCCAGCACTCATGCATCTGTTTTTTGAAGCAGCATCTGCACCTGATGCACAGCATGAGGACTCAACTTCTTTGATGGACTCTTGCCAGGCCTGTTTACAGTGAAACCAGTCTTGGAAAACCTCTGTATGAGCCTGGCCACTGCACTGTAACTTAGTTTTAGGGTGTTAATCAACTTCTTATAGCCTCGGCCATCTTTGTGGAGAGCAACAATTTTAATTCGAGTTATTTGCCATGAGGTGCCATGTGGAAGAGGCAGTGATCAGTAGGAGACAAAATGTGATCAAGCAGACAAAAATTTTAACATGATGCATAGGACATGTGACTGTATGGTTAAGTAAAAAAATGGCTGTTATCACTTAGGGTGTACTTACTTTTGTTGCCAGCTATTTAGACAGTAATGGCTGTATGTTGAGTTTTTTTTTAGAACAGTAGATCTATACTGCTACAATCTATACTATTTATTTATTATGCAATTGTTTATAGGTTTAAGGTTTATAAAAATAATGAATTTCATGTCCTATTTGTTCCATATGTTAAAACAAAAGCAGTACATTTATTAAAGAGCTTTGAAGAGATTATTATGCAGCATTTTAGAGATCGGATACCTGCAAAGCAAAGAGCAGGAGAAGGCTGGCATGCCAATATATTCAGCAGATACAAGAATTCCTTACTCAGCTAATAAAAAAAACAGCCTGAAATAAATTTATAAGCGGTACTGCTTTTACCTGGTGAAACAGTTTTGATGCGGATGGGATGAGGACAAGAGTTTAAAACCCCTCTGACATCTCCCAGGGTCATGCCCAGGACAGGGGTGCCACCAATCTCCAGGATAATGTCACCGACAGTGGCGCCTCCTCCGGGTGCTGCCGTGACGAATGGGAACTCGCCATAGTCGGCGCCACCTCCGATAGCCACGCCCAACTCCCCCGAAGCTCCACCCAGAGGAACAAAGCTCTCCTGAACTTTTGAACGCCAGTGCAGCTTCTTCACTGTAGCTTTAGACATGGCACCAACGCTGCAAGACAGATTGAAACCTGTGAGCAGTTTCTCTATAATGCGCCCATATTCTTGTGGCACAAACACATTGCATATGATTGAAAGATATTGACGCTCTTTTTAGGAAGCAGTAGTCAGCTGGAAATGCAGTTTTGATTATAGATAATAATAATTTCACTTATATGTTCCACATTTTTACTCTCCAGTCTGCACTAATAAGGCCCCTCAGCATGCAATAATGCATTCTGAACCACAGTAAGCCACTTCACCTATATTTTATAATTTTAATTTCACCCAAATACATTCAAATGTAAACACCTGCTGGTTAAGAAGAGGAAAAAGTAAGCCATCAGCGAATTAGCATCTATAATCTATAGCATTTAATTAGAAACATGCGGCTCTGTTATGACCGAGGTATGCTTGTGTCTGCACAAAAATAGAGCTTCTAGACCAAATTTCGTGGCCAACCAGTTTGTTCTACTTCCATAATGGGTTGTAGCGCAAAGAATGTCATCTTTTCCCAGATAAAACATCTTGAATAGAGTCATCTCTGCGTAGTATTTCTCTTGCATTTTTTCACCTGCACCATTTTTACTCATTGCTTGCTCCTGCACTCATTCAAAAAATTATAAAATCAAAAGAAAGATGGACTAATTTTATATGAGATTCTGAATAAATCCCATAATAAGAAACAGAACAGGAGATGCATTTGTCTAAAGACATATTATACACTATAAGGACAAATATTTGTGGACACCTGACCATAAGATTCGTGTATGTTTTTTAAACATTCCATTGCACATTTAGTGCCCTTTGCTGTTATAATAACCTCCACTCTTCTAGAACAGTGTTACAATATATTTTGGAATGTGCTTGGACAAAAGTATTCAGTCACATGACTTTTCCAGCAATGTGTATATCTTCCCCAAACTGTTACCCCAAAGTCAGAACCATACAGTTGCATTGATATCTTTGGATACAGCATTTAATTTTAACTTAGTTCGAACATGGGTTGGAGTGGAAGATCTTGAGTGGCCTGTTATAGAGCTCTAAACTCAACACTATTGAACACCTATGGGATGAATTGGAACGCTGACTGCAAAACAGGCCTCCTCACCCTACATCAGTACCCGACTTTACTAACATTCTTGTGGCTGAATTAGCAAAGAAATGCCGGGCAATTTATCTAGCAAAATAGAGCATTTTCAAAAAAGTGCTTCCAATAAATCGAATTTTAAAATGCTTTTTTTTTTCTGCGTAATATGAATGTAGAAAAAAACTATTCAAAATCAATCAATATTTGTATTCAATTGCTGCAATCATTGTGGCCCATTTAACTAAATGAAAAACAAGACAGTGAACAATGTTCTTCTGCATTTGCTATCCGGTTGCTGAAGATTAAGGTCACACTGTACAAACTTCAGATATTGCATTTTTGTCAAAATAGATGGAATGTTCACTCACAATTGAATCAATTCGAAGAGACCCAACATATATTTATGTGTGCTCAATACAGAAATCAGACGTTTCAGTGTGGATGAGCAATTTTTTTTAAAACACCTATTATTTTAAAAACTAAAATGCATTTCCAGATTCATTTGAATGTAGCCTGAGTTCCTCAGCATGCATGCAATTCTCAAACTAAAATTATACAAAGTACAGCATTTGGGACATCTCAAGCTAACTACTTAAAAATATCAAAACCGCATCTAGATTGGAAATTATTTTTAAAACCTGAAGTGGTTTAGGCTTTCGTGCGCATTGTGGTAAAGTTGAACATACACTATATTTCCAAAAGTATTGGGTCACCTGACCTTTCCTGCAATATGTGGTTCTTTTCCAAACTGTTACCACAAAGCTGGAGGCACTCAGTTGTGCTGGACGTCTTTAGTTTCGCTATAATAAAATTTTGCATTCACTTGAACTAGGAAACCAAAACCTGTTTCAGCATGGAAATGCCCCTGTGCACAAAGTGAGCTTCTTGAAATCTGGTTTACATGCTTTGGAGAGGAAGATCTTGAGTGGCCTGCTATAGAGCTCTGATCTCATCCCTACTGAACACCTTTGAGATGAATTGGAACGCTGACTGCACCCCAGGTCTTCTCACCTACATCAGTACCTGCCTTTCCTAATACCCTTGTGGCTGATGAACACAAATATCCATAAGCACACTCCAAAATCTAGTGGAACATCTTCCCTGAAGAGTGTAGGGAATTATAAGGGGAAATTGGGACTAAATGTGGAATGCAATGCACAAAAATCACATATTATACTTATGACCAGGTGACCCAATACTTTTAGAAATATAGTGTATATATATAGTCTTACACAGTGAAATCAGTGGTGCATAGTTCTTGATTCTTGAAAAGTTTACATAGGAAATAAGCTTTTCGTCATACGTTCCCCTCATAAATCTTAGTCAGCGGGGAGTTTTGCTTCCCTATGGCAGTCTGCAGGCTGAATACATAAGGCTGAGTCTGGAAATTGAAACAAAATAAGCAAACAGATGGTCAAAACACGCGAGGAGGGGGTGTGGGGGTGAGGTGGGTGACTGAATCCGCAAACACGATTTCCCACAAGAGTTCATTAAAAATACATAAGGCTATTTCAAGTGTTAACAAATGTATAGCAATGCTAGGCTTATACAATTTTAAACACGTCGTGCCAAGATACACAGATGACAGCTTCAGCACATGGCTTCTCTTACTCTTAAATCTTCCTTAGATGAGTTATCATATAACTTTGCATGACATTCTCCTTGTCTAAGAGGCTCCGAAAACAGACAGGATGAAGAGATGGTAAACAAATTAATCCGGATGAACACTTTTATCAAAAACCCGTGTGTAAAAGCATTCAGGCATGTCTGTGTACAACCCGTAACACACACATTTTATGATATTGGCACTGCAGAGCAAAGGGCGAGCATTAAGTAAGAGGACTTTCGCTGATAAGCACTGTAGGGAATAGGGAATTGCGAGGTGGAGTTCAAGGTGTGGGGGGGCGGATCGGAATAACAACACAACATTAACTCCATATAACTCCATTGTTTATTATGCCACAATGCTATTTCTTAATATTCATTTACAGAGAGCGAACGTAGCTTTTAAATGCAGCCCGAGGCCACAGGAAACAAAACCGTTTTCGTTCCAATGGTCAAAGAGGGTGAGCAACGGTATGCACAAATCTATTAATAAGCCAAAGCAAACAGAGGCGTGAGCAATTCAGACAGGGGACCAAAGTCCACACGGTCTGGTGCTTTGGTTTCGCACCTGTGTAACAGAGCTGAGAACATTCCAGACGCATGTTCTCCAAAACAAGAAGACTAAGGAAGACTGAGGAATCACTAAAATACACCTCTTTCACTGTGCATCATGAGCTTGTCTGTCTGCGAGTCCAGTGCTGATTATACTATTGATTCTATAATCATTAATATAGCTCTTTCATGTTCTACACCTCACCCTCACTCTGGCCTAAATCTTAGTAATCCAAAAAACTTTTTAAAATAAAAGCTGCACTTTGTGTTTTCAAAAAAATAAAATTTCTATCCTTCTGAGGAGATTTGATCTTCAACAAGATATAAAAACATGCACGCACACAGACACACGCACGCACACACACTTATCTATGGACAGATAACTTTCTTTCGTCTCATGGGAGATCAGGAATAGACTTCTACATGTTTCGCAAAAAATTTATCCTGCCAATGGGCTACATATTATCAGAAATCTTTCCTTCTGGAAAATAGTCTAGTGCTATATCTGTATATGCGGCGAAAGAGATAAAACTGTGTCCTCGACTTCACCCCTATGCGCGCTGAGATCTTGAGACTATGCTGGGTGTTATTTTTATTTTTGACGAATATATTCATAAAATTATTCTTTTTTTTTTTTTTTTTATGGAATCCAAAATGACAAATGAAATACCATCTATCGGCTATACAATAAATTAATAAAAAAAAGAACAATGCAGCTACTGATTGCAAAGTTTTTTTTTTTTATCTATATCATAATTTACAATAACAGTATACTCCATATTAGAACAAACGCTCTGCTCTCGATTATGAGTTTCCCCACTGTGCCCTCAACAAAGAGAGGAGAAAACACTGTGTGGTATTATTTGCTGAAATGGAATCCCACCGCAGGAATGAAACACCTATTTGTTCAAGACATAAAAGCATAAATGTTTAATACATTTTTATCACTGCATTCCTAAAACCCATAAGGAAAGTATTGTGAAGGAAGTATTTCTATAAAATATAAGTTGATGACAAGATGACTCTATATATATATTATTTCCCACGTTATAGGGTAACAATATAGAAAGCTAAACTCTTATTATTTATTTTTATTATTTTCTCTGGAAATATTTAGAGGTATTGGCATTAATAAGAGTATACTGTAGCCTAATTTAGATGCTATCAAGTTTTGTCATGTGCTGGTATCGAGATAATTGTTTGAATGCATCATTGAGTCAATTGCAAATGTGTCATCCGTAATGAGAGCCGATCCTCCTTTGGGGTTATTTTTCACTCTTTTGTACATGCCGTTACCCTGGCGGTGTAATTGAATCAAACTGCTTTCACTGGAGCCTCTTTTCATCGCTTGAGCTGTTCATCAGTGTGAATAGTGAGACGTGTACTCAGGTGTGTGTGAGGCACAGGCATTTCCGCTGCTTGCTGAAGACATACCGAGTGTGTAGTATTAATGGAGGCAATCAGTTTCCTGAATAAATGAAAATAAAGCAAAAACAAATTACATTAATTCTGAGATGCTTAATTGTATTTGTGAATGCCTTGCTTGGTTTTAATAATGATAGTTGTAAATTAAATGCAAAAGTAAATTTGTTATTTTTGTCATTTGTTTTTTTCACATGTTTCATGTTTCAACCATAGTTGGTCAACATAATGCAAACATATGCGCATCAGGACCAGATCCAGGAATCTGAATGATCAGATAAAAAAAAAATGTTATTCAAACCCCTGCAACTTAAACCCCAACATACTGTAAAAGGTGCTACACTGGACAGTTTTTTAAAATCCTATTGCCAACCATAACCTATAACCTGTAGTTATTTATTGTATTTGTACCTGCCTGTGATTTTTTTTTTAACACATATGTAAATAAACCACAGTGACTCTGACTAACATATTTACTGATTATTAGTAACTGAATAACTGAGATTTGTCACACAGCTACTGTACACATTTTGGTTTGGCCTTTAAAATCTCACTACCCACATGAATGTAAGAATGCCCTCTCCCTCTGTCATGAGCCTAGATCTGACACACAGCTCTCCATGGACCAATAAAACACCTGCAGAGCTGGACCCTCTTCTTTCATTTTCATAAGCAATGCAGAAAATAGGAAGTGTTGCAGAAGTACAATAGGACATAGAGAATATGGCCAATTGTTTGTGCAGCACACCTGACCATCACACTCATATGTGTCTTCTTGTAACTGTTGAAACAGAGATAAAAACATACAATGGGAATTTCCCTTCACTGGAACTAAAAGACCCAAACAGTTTTTTTGAGGAATACCCCTGTTCACAAAACTGTTATCACCGCGATGAAGGCTGGTGTAGAAGAACACGAGTAGAAAATGCCCAGAACCCTGACATCCACCCCGCTGCACAGATTTGGAATGCTGACTTCTTCAGTGTCTGGTCTAGCTCTTGTACAGTACCTGAATGAACCAATCCCCATAGCCATGTTCTGAAATCTAGTGGAAAGACTTCCCAGAAGAATGAAGCTCATTATAACCACAAAATGCTGACTAATAGGATGTTCCAGCACATGCAAGTGTAATAGTGTGCACAAACTTTTGACCATATAGTGTAGATAAATAAATGAATAAACATGTGCTGGAGCAAATAAATTAATATGGAGTAGTATAAACGATAGATGAAGGAGTAATCAAAATGTAAATGTTTATACTTTTTATACACTGTACCATTTCCACGTACCTGTTAAAGATAAAAAGGCATAAGAAGGAGAAACTGACTTTGCAAGCGTGTGCAAAGCGAGTACTTTGGGACAGCACAGATTTATACAGTAGAG
Source organism: Silurus meridionalis (assembly GCF_014805685.1). NCBI lineage: Eukaryota > Metazoa > Chordata > Actinopteri > Siluriformes > Siluridae > Silurus > Silurus meridionalis. Next base: position 15,955,714 of record NC_060900.1, read on the forward strand.
AACACGTTGATATCCCTGCTTGCATCAATATCCTGTTTGGCTGGAGGGCTCCTGCACCAGTCCTCATTAGCCCGGAGCTGTGAGGTCCGCAAGAGATAAAATGCAGGAGGGAGATCAATTTTGCAAGGGCCCTCCAATGATGTGATAGATGAGCTCCAATTGAGCATGGCTTTAATTGAAAACCTAAGGTTTAGAAGGCACCAGGCCAATGAGGGACAGAAGTGAGGAAGGGTTTTGCAAAAAAAAAAAAAAAAAGATGCTGGATTCTAAAAACAATGGAGAATAAAATCTCGGCCTTGAACAGCTCTTGGTTTTCTGACAGCTCCACCTATAAGAAAATTTACTACACTTCGATATGAATGACTCTGGTGGGATTTTCCTTAGGATGATTTTTACGGCTATAATAAACTAAATTTTGCTAGTACTAAAACAAGGGCATGCTTTTTTACGTTCTCATACGAGGTGCCGTTATGTCAAGCCTAGGTTTGATTCCTCCTCCTAGTTTTTGACACAGCAAAGTATTACGAGACGTGACACAATGTCGCAGCCTCGGCTGCTCTCTTCAGAAACTTGCATCATCAATATTATACATTGCTTAAAGACACATTTTCAAAAACACTCTGCAGCAACGCACTGCGGCTTACCAGTGTGTGAAGCGGTTGAGCTAGCACAGCTTGGCATTCTACACAGAATCATTAAAGCATTCTGAAGGATGGAGAGCCAGAAGCTATTTTCACTTTCCCCCCACATCAGCACCAAAGGCTCCTCTGTTAATAAGAGGGGGGTTCCTTTTTACTTTACAGATACTTGTTAACACTGTTATCTGGAATAGGAAACATATTTGTCCTTCTCACTTCAAACGCCCTGATATGAAAGAAGAGTTTGTATTACTTTTTTCTTTTTCACAACACATCTGCTCACAAATGGACCACTTTTAAACTGAAAATCACCTCAGATTAGAGTTATTGATGCTATTTGTTGCTCTTAGTACAAACTGCTACTTGGTTAAAAAAAAAGAATCAGTTTTGTAGTAACACATCATGGTACCTGCGTATATTTTTACTCTGATACCCACACCTGCAGTATGCATAATGACACAATTGGCTTCATGGCTTTTAACCTTCATGCGACTGAGCTTTATTGCTGATTGAATGGACCATGTAACGGGAAAAAGAAGAGAGAAGAGAAGAGTGTAAAGAGGAAAGAAAAAAGGGATAGGAGATGAGGGGGGGGAAAGGTGACATGTCAGTGAGAGGAACCGAGTAATACAGAAAGAGAAAAGAGAAGAGGAGTGGAGAGCAAAGGAGTAAAGACACATGAAAAGACAGGAAAGTGAGAAAAGGGTAGTAAAGAGACAGCTACAGAGAGAGAGAGAGAGAGAGAGAGAGAGAGAGAGAGAGAGAGAGAGAGAGAGAGAGAGAGAGAGAGAGAGAGAGAGAGAGAGAGAGAGAGAGAGATGCGGCAGACTGCTGGCACGTGTCTGGTGTAAACATCTGAATGTGTAAGTGTGTATAACAGGTCCTTCAGTGCATGCTGACTCCACAGTTGAGAATGAACCGCCATGAAATGTTGTCTGCTCTGTTTACTGAAGCCATACATTTGCCAGGAATCTGCTTAACCACCAATAGAACACTCACCTCTCCAACATGCCCTGAATTCACCATGAATATTTACAAGTGCTGCACTGATCCTAGGCTTTTTTTTTTTCATTTTCTATACATCAAAACTGTGCACCTACAACCCATACTGACAGCTTTTCTTCACAATCACCCAAGTGCCTTTACTGTGTACTGTAAGACTATTTTCGGCTCATATAAAACAATCAAAAATATAAAACACATGCATGATCTGTCAGAGGATCGAAGCAGAAGAATACCTCAGGTTAGACCCACTGTTTCAGGCCAGCATTGGTTCAGGTTACTGATAAAGGAAACTGTTTTGCTGTAATCGTTTTTGGGGTCGCAGCATGAACTTACACAAAACTGCACATGAGTGAAAACACTGTGGGATATTATCCTGAGCGGAGAGCTTAATGCCCGGAGCTAGTCACTTTAGAAGAAGGATTATTTACACCAAGCACAACTACTGTACTGGGAGGTCTAGGTTTGATTTTAAATATGCAGCTAATCAAGCACCTAATTATCCTAGTCAATTAACGCCATAGGACATGTGGCAATGGGAGATATGTGCTACATGGTGCTCTCTCTCTCTCTCTCTCTCTCACACACACACACACACACACACACACACACACACACCTTACTAGAATCTGTCAGGACAGAAATCAGGACAGGTTTGGGGAAAAGTCAAAGTCTACAACATGTGCAGCTCCAGCATCCTCTTAGAAGCTAAAAGGATGTGACACTCAAGTCCATGAAAAGCTCATTGTCATCTCAGATCTGATCACACCGTGTCGTGGCGTGGCATATTTTCCACATTTAACACACAACAAATCTGCAATCTGGTCCAGTGTGGAGAAGCGTGTAGAGCGTATCACCATGAACAAGCAACAGTGAAATGCTGAAATCAAAGCTGAGAGGAGGAGGAGGGGGGGAGGATAGGGACAATGCAAGCACGCATACATCCTGGTGTAAATATTTCGCATAATGCAAGTTGTACAGTAGCGATAGTGGGTTCATGACGTGTCGCGCAAAAAGAAAAGGGGGTGGAAATGAAAAAAGCAGCAAGTGCACTAAAGCAAACGGGCCGAGAGAAAAAAAACAACCGCGATCAGGAGGCATACCTTCATAATTCCAGCTCGTTCCGTCGACGCGTCGCCTGTGCGGCTCTGATCTGGTTTATTGTGAAGCTCTAGCGGTAGGAGGTGAACGCCGCACGGAGAGATCGGAGGCTGTCGGAGGCGGTGTGCGCGAGCGAGCGACGCGGCTTAGCTTACGGATCCATAGCACTGCACTGCTGCTGATGTTGAGGATGGATGGGCTTGGGAGACGGCAAGACAGCAGCGCGGCATTACAGCGCCGTGCCCATGCCTTTCGAGCTCCTCGGATAGTGCACACAGCGGAACCGGGTGCAAATGACACCGCCAGATCGGTGCAGCTCCGGTGCGTCCCGGGGTTCGGTAACAAGGAAGCGATGATCAGAAGGAGAGGAGCAGAGGGAAGAGGAGAGGAGGAGAGCGGAGCCCGGATGAGGAGGGAACGCCGTGAGAAGCAGCGCCTTCAGGACCGCCCACTGGGGGGCAGCGATTGGACACGGAGGCGGCCTGCCTTTGCGACTCAACACCACGGTGCACCAGGGAGACGCGGTACCGCGCGTTCCCCTCCCGATGCGATACTTTCAATATCCATACCGATACTCACACCAACACTTATATGACACGTTTTTTTTGTGATATTTTATAGTTAAAAGCCAATCCTTATATTTGAATATTTAATCATCTGCAATGGCCTGCCCTTTTTTATTTTATTACACATATGCAATATCATGACAAACCATATTCAAACAATCACACCGGTTTACACTCACTTTCTAGGTTTTACCTCAATTAAACCTGTTTCTTATTTTAGCGCTCCTGGATATAAAAAAAGTCTCAGAAAGTTCAGATGATGCAGTGATACTGAGTGTGTGTGTGTGTGTGTGCGTGCGTGCGTGCGTGTGTGTGTGTGTGAGAGAGAGAGAGTGAGTGAGTGACTTAAATGACTGTAGAGAAACATTGCAAAGGAATTCAATAAATATGAAATAAAATCTAATTTTTTCATTATTAAATAAAATATCAAACCAATATCGAAAGCATCGAAACTTTAGGATCAATTCACCCATTGGAACATACAATCGTAATAGTAGGTTTGCTTGTTGTTGTGGTTGTTGTTGATGTTGATGAGTTGGTATTTGCTTTTCTGTGTGTGGGTGGGATGTGTGGTGCTCGGTTTGTCCCATCGATCCAAATCCTGAGGAACATGTGAACATGTAGAGCACAACTCAAGTGAATCCCATTCAATGACTTGTGTTCAGAATATGTTATATGTGTATGTACAATGTAATAAATAAAGTAAATACTAAATAAAATATATCGATGACATATAATTCAACTTAATAGGACGCGTTTCGTTGTGGTTAAACAGGTGTATGATATTTGAAATGAGCCTTCCCCTTCCTTGTGTCTCAGTTGACTAGACAGTCTTTGTCCAAAAAGCTAAAATATGACACTTGAGTGTACATCTCAGTATAATACATCAAAAGAAACTATAAGACAAATAATATCAGTCTTTACTGTGTGATTTGACAGTGTTTAGTGCGGAATGCGGTTTTGGGCCGTAGCCATGGTGACAGGTAGCACTGTAGTCTGTTCTCTCTGCTGCAATGCTCTGTTGCCCCCGGAGCTCAGTGCTGACATCAGCAAACGCGCGCTCGCTGTTTACGCTCCTCCATGACGTAACTGCCACCAAAGCTACACGCAACATCGCCCACACTTCCGGTTCAAACCGACGGTCGTTTAGCGGGTTTTAGGGAAAGCGCATTTGGGACGCTGCAGAAGGGCGCAGTGTGTGTGTGTGTGTGTGTGTGTGTGTGTGTAAAGTGGACCGAACGGGTAGCGCGCATGGGCGCTGCGCGAGCGATTTTTTTCATCGCACCACGCTGCCGCCTCGCCATGGAAACAGACGGATTCTAGATACAGTTGTTGTAAAGGCGCGCACCAACACCGTAACAACACCCTGCGTGACCACTTGGTTGTAGGGCACTCGGACCGTCACATCTATTTCATCTATTTATTTTACTTACTATAACTTACTTAAATATTGATTTTTATAATATTTTTATTTATAATGATTGCTTTTATTATTAATAATAAATTAATAATAATAATAATACGTTGCTTAGTTTTTATATATTATAAATAGACAAATGAATAATACATTGCATACTTACAAATAAATAATAAAATAAAACCTGTATTGGATATGACTCTGACAGTCAAAACACGATGCACCTCTGTGGGCGAATGTCTCATTTATTTATTTTAGAATATTATATATAATTTCTGTTTATTATTATTATTATTATTATTATTATTATTATTGTTATCAGCTGTATTTTTATTGATGTTAACAATACTATAATAATAATAATAATAATATTAATAATAATAATAATAATAATATATTAATAATAATACGTTAATTTGGTTATATTTTATATATTATAAATAGAAAAGGAATATAAAAAGGCTTTATTGCTTTTATTTGTAAAGGTATATCAAGGAAGACTAAATAATCATTTATGTATGACTATGTAGATATGTGGCGTTTGTGTGCGTGTGTGTGTGTGTGCGTGCGTGTGTGTTTGTGCTACAAAGGTGATTTAAAAAAGTTTGTTGGAAGAACTAAAGAGCCATTTTTCTTGCTCGCTTGTGTGTGTGTGTGTTCTAGTTCAAGAGTGCATTAGCAATTGGAAAAAAAAAACAAAACCAAAAACAAAGTTTTATTATGCTATTAACAAGCCTGCTCATATGTGCGTTAATATGCAGTCCATAATGACACACTGTAACCATCGACATCATGGACAATCAGGACGCAATGCAGAACAAATCTAAGATGCTAAAACATTTACTCAAAGACTAATCATATGTTATTTGAATTAGGCATGAATATTTAGTGTACTTTCCACCTTCTATATGAAATAATTGACTTGTCACCTGTCCCCATGTTTAAAAAAACTTGACACTATATAGCATCAGAGACGAGAAGAAGAGAGGGACAATAATAAGAGACAATACAATATTGCTGAAATGCCATGTTACCTTACAGAAGACACCTATATGTTTGAGTGCTTTTATATTGTGATGTCATACTATAAGGAAGAAATAATGCCATAATGTACGACTAGAGGGCAGTATATATTCATCAGTCTGAACTGCAATTATGATTGTTTCTGAAAATTATTATTATTATATAAACAATGAAAGTAAAGATAAACTAAAACCAAAACTAATCAATGGCAACTACAGGTTATGCATAAACTATATCCTCTTGAGAGAACAACAATTGTTTGCAGCAATGATCTGTTATTTAGTAATTGAGGATCAGTGACCAGTTTACTGGTCATAGAAGTACTACTGGAACTACTGAAATAATTAACAAACAATTACAGTATCTCACAAAAGTGAGTACACCCCTCACATTTCAGCAACCACTTTAGTATAACTTCACAAAAGATAATATTAAAGAAATGAGACTTATATTTTAGAGAAGTCAACGTGTAGTTTGTATAGGAGTACAGGTTTACTGTCCTCTGAAAATAACTCAACATACAGTTATTATTGTGAAAATAGCTGGCAACAAAAGTGAGTACTAAGTAAGTAAAAGTTATCACAGCTGTATGTCACTTAACCATACAAAGCCACATGTCCTAATCATCATGTTCATGTTATTGTCTGCTTTGACAGGACCATATAAATTTTTATATTTTGTTACATTATTTAGTGCTTTAAGTACAATTCTCTTATACTGACCACTGCATGTTCAGCTGCTGTAAATTTATACTGCTATACAAGCTACACATTGAGCACTCTAAAACATATCCAAGTTTCATTTCTATAATATTGTCCCTTGAGAAGATATACTAAAATGGTTGCTGAAATGTGAGGGGTGTACTCACTTTTGTGAGAATCTGTATATTATCTGTATAGTTTCACTGCTTTTAAATTAAGAGAGAGAAAGGGTTTAATTTAAATTTATTGAAATTCAAATTGTATGGCATTTAAAAGTGAATATTAATAAAGACATATTTACAGAAATCTATAAGAATACACATTAAATTAATACATTAGTTCTTATAAGTTTATCCAGAGTTGACAATGGCAAGGAAAAACTCTCAGAGATGATATTATGAAAAAACCTTGTAATGAACAAGTCTTAATAGAGAACCCATCCTCGTTTGGGTGACACCGGATATTCATTCATTTAATCACTGTTGAGGTTCTGAACTGTTTACTAATGCAAAACTGTTAAATTATTTTCCTAAGTCTTTGTAAAGAAATTTCATATTACTACAGTCCAATACCATCTACAGTATCACAGGCTTATCCATCTTTAGACTGTTTGTGTGAAGCCACGCTCAGAATAAGTAAAAGGTTTCCAGCTGATGTTGGTTTCTATCCAGAAGTAAGGCATGCGAATGGATCAGGCAAGTCTGGACAACAGAGAGAGAGAGAGAGAGAGAGAGAGAGAGAGAGAGAGAGAGAGAGAGAAGAGAGAGAGAGAGAGAGAGAGAGAGAGAGAGAGAGAGAGAGAGAGAGAGAGAGAAAGAGAGAGAGAGAAAGACAGATTTTTAGGTATGCTTATTGTCATAATTTTAAAGACACTGTTCAGTGTTATCAGTGCATGCATGGACCTCAGTAGGACTGCTGATGAGAGCATTACTACAAGGGAGAGATAAAAGGTAAAACATACAGTTCATGAAGGAGCTCTGGTATATAAAGTGGCCAGCCACTCCATGGACAACAAACCTAAGTGAACCTTAGTTCACCAAAACACTCTATAACCGTGAACTCTCCTGACCTGCTCTTTTAACAAAGAAAATGAATTGCAAAAGGCTTGATTATACAAATGTATATTTTAACCTAGACTTAAACCCCGGGACTGTGTATGAGTCCCAAACACTATTTGGACGGCTATTTCATAACTGTGGGTATCAACAAATAGCCTGCACCTTTTGATTAAAGTAGTTGTTCACGATTCTAATGGACCAGAAGCTTACTCAGGTACTGTAGTTTATATCTTTAGTTTTATATAGTTTTTCTGAGTCTTGTAGTGAGATTATATTTCTTATTTTAGGAATAATGCCAAATTGAAAGAAGACTATTTTAGTAATATTATATACATGAATTTCAAAAGAATGACTGAAGTCAATAATTATACCAATGTCTTTTACTGCTGCACATGAAGAAACAGAAAGACATTCCAGAAATATTACATAAACAGAAAGCTTAGTCCCAGCTGCATGTTCCTAGAAAAACACTTTTATCTCATCAAAATTAAGTGCAGAGATGATAAACATCTATTGACCAATGTCCTTTTCACATTTTCCTCAATGTTATTAAGTCGGTGTTTCTCATCTTGCTTTTGTTGTTGTATGGATCAGCAAAACATTGTTGAAATTATAGTGGATGCTAATACCATGTTTAAAATATTTATGCTTGTAAGCATAGAGTCCTTATTTATAAAGTTCCCATTTACATCTACAAACTGATAACAATCAGTCAAATAAGACCTGACCAAGGAAGGGGTCATTCCCTTAACTCCATTGCCTGCAATAATAAAATTTTTTAGTCTATCAAGGTCTATCAAGGAGAATAGCATGATGAATTGTGTCAAAAGCTGCAGTTAAAGGGGAGGTTTGATCTTAGAGCTATCCAGGGTTAAAAACGGGATTAAATTGATACAATATGCAAATATTGCGTGTCAGTAACCGGTCAGAAGGGCAAGCTAGTTACTTGTTTAAGTGTAGTTTTCATAACCTCAATTCAGTGGCTACCAGTCTGTACATATGTGTATACCAGATTATGTTGATCAAAAAAGTTACTGTAGTGTATAATAGTGCAATATATGAATATTTGCAATAAATATTGCTGTTAGACAGAAATTCAGAAATACACTTTAATTACATTTTATTTGTACAGCACTTCAAACAATTGATGTCATCACAAAATAGCTTTAGGATATACATGTTAAATTTAGCCAGAGGTGATGGTGTTCAACTGCCATCAAAATCTGCTAATGTGTTATTTCATATTATAGTTGTTTATTTTAAATTTCACAACACTTTCCTGACAACTTCAGGATATAAAGAGAGCTGATGACTTCTGGTGACATGAGTGACAGTGACCGTGGACTAGATATGATGGTGTGTCCAATGATGTGCCAAAGGTTAATTTTATGCAAATCTGGAGCAATTCGGTACAGAAACTACCAGTGAAAAAACAGTAGATTGCACAATATATGTATTCTGATTTCTTGTCAAAAGTGGAGTTAGTTGCAGTGGTGGACAATAACAATGTAATTCGTTACTGTACTTACAGGCAAGGGCATAGCCATCATTTCAAAAGTGGGGGGGACGAAATGTGTAGTGTTACCTGTTTTTTTTTCCTCCACTAAAAAAGTGAGGGGGATGAATGAACTTTTTTTTAAAAAGTGTGGGGGACATGTCCCCCGCGTCCCCCGCGTGATCTACACCCCTGCTTACAGGTAAGTAGCTTTTTCACATATCTGTACTTTAATTTAGACATTTCCATTTAGGGATACTTTTACTTTAACTTCACTACATTTCAGATTCAAATATACTTTTTACTCAGATACATTTAGCAAAATCAGTCGTTCCTTTTTATTTATGAGTGGAAAAAAACGGCCAAGCATGCAGCAAGCTACCAATCATGGCAGAGCATGCGCTCTGTTTAAAACCTGTTTTGATTGCCGCTTGGTGGTATTTACCTCACACGGACATACAGTTCATCATCAGGTGTCTTGCGACAAAAATCATAATAGGAACATTATAGACATATACCACAGCTGAAGTGAGGAAAAATCTATGCAGAGTTAACCCACGGAAGTCTGCTGTCACTGACATCTTCAACATCTCCCTAAACAGCAACGTTGTTCCCACATGCCTCAAGACAACGACCATTGTTCCCATGCCAAAAAAGTCTTCTGTTTACCTGTCACGCTCACACCCATCGTGATGAAATGCTTCGAGAGGGTTGTCATGAGGCACATTAAGACCCAACTTTCACCCTCTCTGGACCCGATGCATTTTGCGTATCGTTCAAACCGTTCCACGGACGATGCCATCTCCACAACCCTCCATTTGGCCCTCACCCACCTGGACAACAAGGACTCATATGTACGAATGCTGTTCATTGACTTCAGCTCAGCATTCAACACGATCATCCCTTAGCACCTGATTGACCTCAGTCAGTCCGGATCGGGAACAACATCTCCAGCACCACCACACTGAGCACTGGGGCCCCTCAGGGCTATGTGCTCAGCCCACTGCTGTTCACTCTGCTGACTCACGACTGTGTAGCAATGCACAGCTCGAACCACATCGTCAAGTTTGCCGATGACACGACCGTGGTGGGTCTAATCAGCAAAAACGACGAGTCAGCATACAGAGAGGAGGTGCAACGGTTAACTGCCTGGTGTGGAGCAAACAACCTGTCTCTGAACGTTGACAAAACCGAAGAGATGGTTGTGGACTTTAGGAGAGCACAGAGCAACCAATCTCCACTGATTATTGATGGATCCTCAGTGGAGATCGTCAAGAGCACCAAATTCCTTGGTGTTCATCTGGCGGATAACCTTACCTGGTCACTCAACACCAGCTCTATCACCAAGAAAGCCCAGCAGTGCCTCTACTTCCTGAGAAGGCTGAGGAAATCCCATCTCCCTCTCCCCATCCTGATCACGTTCTGCAGAGAGACCATTGAGAGCATCTTGAGCAGCTGCATCACTGCCTGGTTTGGGAACTGCACCGTCTCGGATCGCAAGACCCTACAGAGGATAGTGAGAACAGCTGAGAAGATCATCGGAGTCTCTCTCCCCTCTATTATGTACATTTATACCACACGCTGCATCCGCAAAGCAAACAGCTTTGTGGACGACCCCACACACCTGTCACACACACATTTCACTCTCCTGCCATCAGGAAAACGGTTCCGAAGCATACATCCAGACTGTAACAGTTTTTTCCCGCAAGCCACCAGGCTCCTCAATACACAGAACTGAAAGGAAACTCACACACACACACACACACACACACACACACACACTCAATGTATGTTACTGAACTGTACAACCTAGACTTAACACTTACACACTAATTACTCATCTCAATCCATTCCACATCATCTTTTTATTATTTTATTATTATATTATAATATTTATTTATACTTTACCGTACTACACAGTTTACCTGCTGTTTTTTTGCACCTTTCACTGTATTACACTGTTTACATGCTGTTTTTTGCACCTTTGACTCTTTTATATTGTTTACATGCTGTCTTTTGCACCTCTTGACTGCTGCTGTTTTTTGCAATACATTGTGTCTGTTCATATTCACTCCCAGGTATAGTTTTTACAGTTCTCCTCGCACAGTACTGTATAATCAAAAAATACAGTAGATTTACTGGTCAGTGCTATTGTGGGTTTTGTGTCTTGTCTTGTGTTGTCTTGTGTTGTTTGTCTGCACTGTTTGCACTAGGTTGCACTCGATGCACTTTATGTAGCTTGTGTTGTGTTGTAGCTCTATGTTGTCGTTTAGTGTAGCACCAGGGTCCGGAGGAACGTTGTCTCGTTTTTACTGTGTACTGTGTACCACTGTGTATAGTAGAAATGACAATAAAAGCCTCTTGACTTTTACTTTTACTGGAGCAGTAATTTACCTAATGTATCTCTACTTCAGCTCAAGTACATGGGCTGTGTACTTCGTTCACCACTGGTTAGTTGCACCATCAACTAATAAAATGTACTATATCAACCAGTGATAGAATTCCTACTGGCAACTTCGTATCCCAACAACTGGTAACTTGGGGCAAAGAAATTGTAGCATAATGAGAACTCACGTGTTTTCAACAAGAGCTGGAGACTTCCAACTATATGACCAACAACTACACTGGTGGGCTTGTTTAGTGACTTGACAAAGTTTATGCAAATATGGAGCAATCTGGTGCAGTGATTACTAATAGAAGTGAAGAGCACACGTGATTCATTTCCTGATTTCTTGTCTGAGGTGGATTGCTTGTGACGCCACCCACTGATGAAGCTATGGCTTCATCACTAAATTACTCTAAATAAATAGTAAGAACATACTGGCGACTTGAACGTAGCATTACTCATACCACACTCAACCATTATTAGGTTAGTCTCCAAACTAGCAACAACATAAAGTCTCATCTCACTCGATCTCGGTCAGTCTCTCCACTGCAGGCCTGGGGATATCAATCTGGGGATATCAGAGACCAAGGTTGAGAGAGTGCATATATAGACCTCCGTGATGTCTGTAAGACCATGGAGTTACATTTTAGTATATGTGCAAAAACATTGTTAAAGACATTTCTTGGTTCATACGTAAGCATTTACCATTAATGGTAAGGGGGAAGCTCTGCGGTTAAGATGTTAGACTTCTGATAAGAGGGCCTTTAATTCAAAAATACCTGCACCACTAAGCTGCCACTGTTGGGCCTTTGAGCAAGGTCATTAACCCTCGACTGCTCAGATGTATAAATGAGATAAATAAGGGTTGCTATAAATGCAAACGTAAGAAAAATATGACGGTTGCATTAAAAACAGTCATACAACCTAGTTAGCTGGTCCTGGTAGAATATTACCTAACAACCATACTCCATATTAAATCTAAATAAATGTATCCTGTGAACTCTTTAGAAGACAGAAAACATTAAAATAGCTGACGTCCTTAAATGATCAGTTTGAGATTTACTGTTTCAGACAGAATGAGCTACAGTAAAATAAATCGGTGCATTCTGGGCTGGTTTCTGTTAAACGAAGGATTTTTAACGCTTGAGATTAAACCCAATCTGGCAACCCGTCTGTCGACGCTCCATATATTCATGTGGCCAGAATCCTTCATTATAATAAGTTTCCAGGCTGCGGTTTGCTCTGAACCACCTGTTTTTGCTTTTAATCCTGAACTGCTGGTTTAGATGAGATAAGGATAGAATGCCGGGTTAGACGCTGTTCTGTTGATGGTTTTCTTTCCTCATCAATTACAAACTTGAATCTTATTGAACTGGGAATTCTTTCTACCGCTTCAATTACAGGCGACGAACGCATTTAGAAAGGACTCTGTTCGGTTTTATAGTTTAAGGTGATTTTGTTTGCGTCTCGGATACACATATGGTGCTGAGGAGGGGAAACTGATGGTGAGCATCATGCACTGCGTGCCGATGAGGTGAAAGGGAGTAAATCCGACATGAATGAGGAGAACCGCAAAAGTAAGTCGTCAATCATTTAAATACCGTTCTCTTGTGCACCGGGAGTCCAAAAAAACATACTCGGTTTCTTTCCTTTGCGCCTTTTTATGGTACCGAATGAAGAGACTAATTCTGGAAGCAGAAAGTGTAATGAGAGATGAAGGTTATGCGCCGCGAGGATGTTATCAACCTATTTCCTGCATTGCTTGGTCCAGATGTTGCTTCTTCCAATTTGATTGAGACTGATTTTAAGAATAGCAGTGTGCAGATTGTTCACATACTGTAGAACAAGCACAGACAGTGTGCAATCTCTAAACATGTCAAAGAACTGGTAACATGTATTAATTAAAGAGGTTTTGAATAATATATAGCAAAAATATGTAATATTAGTGATGTACTGTAATAATATTGATTTCTATATTTAGATGTATAGTTTGCCAGTGCTTTGGCAATGCAAATGCATTCTAAACCGTTGGGCTTTTAATGTTTTCGTAAAAAATATAAATATATTTTACAGTCACTAAATTCACAAAAGTGTCCATAGCCATCACTCATTTCTGAATGCACAAATCATTTTTTTTTTTTTTTTACATATTAGATATCTGTGTGCCAGTCAACATTTAATCAATACCAGTATCCTCTCAGTAAAAGGTATGACAGTCTGTTTGTAAGGCAGCATGTGTTTACATCGTGCCAATCAGAATCGCAGGCTTTTTTGAGTTTCTATATCAAAAGCTAGACATATTTGTCATATTCTAAATATTCAGACTGAAACTTGATATTGGAACAAGGCTGGATTTAGTATTGAATTTATTAGTGATATTTTGGGATTATTTTCCTAGACATTTCATTATTATGGTAGCTATTTTCATAATTCAGATTCTTCTGCAGGACAAGAAATTCATACACCATGAAAGCCTCATTACTCCTGACGTTTTAGTCGATGAACCTAAAAAGGGCCCTATTTCAGATTATCAGTTAAACATCAATTCAAGAATGTGGTATCAGTGATTTGAGAAAATATTCATAACTAAGTTTCTTCTTAATGTCATCTTAGGGATGCCATAGTCACCCATGGCTTGCTCATTAGGGACAAACTTATACTTATAAAGAACAATCTTATTCATTTTAAACACATTACCACATCTTACCACATTATCTTACCATATTTTACCACATTATCTGTGTAAAGCTGCTTAGAGACAAGGTCCATTGTTAAAATAAAAATAGAGAAAAGAAAAATGGAAATAAGGATGTATATCTATCAGTAAAAAAAATATGTTTGTGCTTGTTCACTAAATAATAATATATTGTTTATCATAGAAGAATCTGGATACATGCCGATGCTTCAGATGACCTTTAAAAGTTTGATGAGTGAAAAGATTTTTGTGAGTGAGAACGCTTAAAACAGCTTTTTTTTTTAAAATAATGCCATTAATTAAATTCTTGTAGACAAGCTCGAGACACTTGTAGAAGAGCATGCAATAAAGATGTGCTGATGATGAGCAGTTCACAAAAATCCTGATAAGCTTGATTTCAGTGATATGTGTATTCAGAAACTATAGCACACATACTTTTAGCTAATGCATGCTGCTTGAACAATTAGTATTTGAGAAAACATTTTTATTAGAATAGATTTCTGTTTCATTTCATGTTTTTCTTTCGGAATAACAAAGTTATAATTAGTTCAGTTCAATTCTCTCTCTCGTGGTAGCTGAACTGTTGTTTAGGCTGCAGATAGTCAAATAGGTCTACAGGTACTAGAGCACTGAAAAACCTCTGTCCCAGAATCCATTTCGTTCACATTTACTCTGTCCTTGCGTAGAAGTAGGTCACATCTGTCACAGTGTGGCTCAGCTCACCTATTGTAGAAATCTCATCTTCTCACCACAGGCAGGGGCTGATTAGCAAAGCTTTGCTTTTAGGCTTCTTACAATAAGTGTTCTTCACTGCTGATTTTTCAGTGTAAAAAAAAGAAAATCCCAGACTCCACTATGCTTACAGAACAGACTATAATAAAAAAATTTATTTAAATGAAACTATTTTTAAATATTAAGCACATTAAACAAATGATTAAGCATTTTAAACAAATAACATTTATATCCATTTAAATAATTATAACCTTTTATTCTTAAACTTCTCCCAAATGTGAAATCCAAGCCTTATATAATGTGAAAATATAGACTGGAGACTTTTGAATTATGTAGCACTTTTAAGTTTAGGTAACGGCTCTTTTTAATTATATTAAAATGTATTTAATTTTTTGTTTTTAGCTCTAGTTTAAAAAACATCCTCTGGGGAAAGAAAGCATTTTGACTGCTATAATTTCGAACAGAAATATTTAGTATTAAAAAAGTAACAGAATTGATAGTGTTAATTATCAATTGTGCAGAGTTACTGAACACATGCAGGGTAGACTTTGAGTAAATGTGACTGTTGGTACATGATAAGAAGTTCTGGAGTTTTCAAGTACTTATGTACTGTTTTATAAAATGCTTAATAATAAGGGCCATATTGTTAAATTAAAACAAATTGTGTTTTTTTGATTTGTGTAATAACTACAAGTGTATACAGCAATATTTTAATCTTGAGATTTTTATTTCACTGCTTACCATGTCCTCATTCTTATTTCCTCATATTAGGATTTTTATTGGGAAAATTTGCAATATTTTACTTTGTCAGCCTATAATCCAATTTCTTTAGGTTTTCAAGGTTAGTGATTGGATATAAATGCAGTGGGCTAGACACTACTGAAAACCCCTTTTACAGACAATTTTGCTCAAGAAAATTCGGGCACCTTTGGATGCATGATTAATATGATAAATCTGAATAGTGTAGCCCAGACATCTTAATCTAAATCAGTCTTTAGCAGATTCTAAGACCATCTCTGTCTATGCTATGTTATTTGTTATATGTTATATCTATAACCAATAAATATGAATCAGGTAGTTTAATTAATTTACTGCTTATTTAATGGTCATATGTCAATTGTAAAAGTGTTATTTTTATTAGCATTTTATGTCAGAATTAAACCTCTGCACTCTACTGTGCACTCTTCAGGTAATGGGTACTCCAAAGAGATGGAGGAAAGTGGTGGAGAAGAGGAGGAGGAGGAGGAAGAAGACAGTGGAGAAGTGGACAGTGAGAGAGATGAGGATGAAGAGGATGATTGGGAAGACAGTGGGAAGCCAGGGATAAAACGGACAGACACGGTCACCTCCAACACCAGCTCTACAGGGACACAAAGAAAGAAGAACCAGCATGGCAAGAAGCCGGTGCAAGGATCCAACCAGGTGCAACGAGCGCCAAGAGCCCTCTTTTGCCTTAAGCTGAACAACCCTATTCGCAGGGCTGCACTGTCAATAGTCGAGTGGAAGTATCCTTTATTCCTAAAATACAATAATTTTCTATCTATCTATCTATCCATCTATCTATCTATCTATCTATCTATCTATCTATCTATCTATCTATCTATCTATCTATCTATCTATCTATCTATACATACATACATACATACATACATTAAAAACTATCTACATACATACATACATACATACAAACATACATACATACATACAGCATTAAAAACTATAGTGATTAGTGATTTCAAAAATTAAAATTTTTCAGCCCCAGCATTGTGTTGCACATTTACATCTATGGTAACTGTTTAGAACCAAGGATAATTCCAGAAACTGATCTCTGGCTGGTGTACCACATTATGTACACTATATTGACAAAACTTTTTGAACATTTTATTTCATGTCTAGTGCCAATTTGCTCTTATATTAACCTTCACTGCTTGTGAAAATGTGTGCTCATTCAGCCACAAACATTAGTCAGTTTCTGATGTAGGGAGAGGAGTCCTGGGGTGCTCACTAGAGCTGAGGTTGGAGCTCAATAGCAGGGCACTTATGATCTTCCACTCCAACCTATGTTAACCATACCCTCATGGATCTGGTTTTGTGCAAATGGCATTGTCATACTGAAACAGGTTTGGGTCTCCGATATATAGTGAAGAGAATGCTTAATGCTACCAAACCTAAAGACATCCTATACAAGTGTCTGCCTCTAAATTAACAGTTTGGGAAATATACACACCTGGCTGGAAAAGTCGGACGTCGCAATACTTTTGTCCATATAATGTATGAATTTGGCTGGACATTAAATAATGTAATTGGTTGAAATTCGCACTTCACATTTCCTGATTAAAATTTAACAATGATAGACACAAGTGACTGAACGCCTTTCTAAGACATGAAATGAAAAAAGCATTCAAGTGCAAATGACTACAACTCATAACAATACCAAAAGCCTTTTGGATAAAAGGCTTCACCTTGAAGACTGTTTAACTGCATTAAAGAATGAAAAAGAAAAACTATTAAGAGTGTGACAAATCATAAAATAATGGTGTACAGAATTGCATAATCAGTCTAACATATGATTGTGGATATGAGTACAAACCTGCATTTGGGACAATTTCATCTCTGCTTGTGTTTAGTTTCTTGTAATAAATCCAGGAATTAAATAGATGTTCACTTTTATTTGTAACTTTTTTAGTAGTCTAACGAATAATGCATACTCAATTAAAGAAAAAAATACGCTAAACAGGCCCAAGATTACCATCACATGAAATAATCCCACACTTCCTTGACTCAATGTTCAGACCTTTTGATATCTTTATTCTTCTAGCCATTTTTGCTAACTGTGTGGCTCTGGGAGTGTCCAAGCCTTTTCCTGAGGATGACTCCAACGCTACTAATCATGACCTTGTAAGTATCCCAAATAAATGAATAGATTCAATTTTGTATATTTTGGAAAAATGACTGGTGAAAAAGGCAACGATATTTATAAGTGAATGTCTATCTTGTTGTTTGAAAGATTGCTTGAACTGAATGTGAGCAGCAATATGAGCAAACATATGATTTCCAACATGGCGTATAACACCTTATAATAACCACCACATTGCCAAACCACCACAATATATATTACAGGTAATTCCACTGCCTATACAGTATTTTAGCCCTACAATTACTTCCACTCGTTATTTAACCAGATAGAGAAATAAGAAAAAGTAGGTAGAACTTTGACCAGCAGCCGTTTATCATAATGAATTTTTTGTCTTAAGCAAAATTCACTAGAATAGTTGTACTTTTGTACAAGAAGTTTGGTGTGTTTCCCATAATATGGCACATAAAGAAGAGGTAATATACTGTAATTGGAGCTTGTGTAATTTGTTGTTACTGATTGTAAAGCTGTAGAAATGAATTTCTTGTCAGCTGAATATTTGAATCCTATGCAGCCAAGACCATGGGTACATTTTTGCCAATCCACCACGTTTTCTTTATGTAGATTGTAATCTCTTCGAGTGCTGCAATTTGTGTTAAAAAATCCATTTTAATTCCACCCTTCCTCCATGATCCACATGCTGACTTGGTGCTTTAGTGTTATATATATTCATAGACTCATTCTTTAGTGGTGATGTCTTAGTGGGGCTCTTAAAGGAACACAGGATCCAATCTGAGGATTAGGAAGCCTGCATCAGCTAAATGAATTGTGTGCTTTGAACAGAGGGTTTTATGTACTTGAAACAAAACATGGTGTGTACACTTTTACCCTTTAAAAGGTCACCAAGTATCAAAAGAAAACAAAGGCACAGGGTCACCACTGATAAGTGGAGATTTTAGTAAATTGAACTCCTTTTTAAAGCAGCACTAGCATTGGTGATATTTCACCCACATGTTTTTATTTGATGAGAATAGAACTTTATGGACCATTTATAAGGGCAACACTAAGAGTCATATGAATGTCATTTATACAGGGGTGCATGCATGGCATCCCATTAAATGCATAGATGCTTAGTAAACCAGCAGTTGTATGCTAAATGGGGTTACCATAGGGCTTGTGAGAGAAAACCAGAGATAAAGAGAGACAGAGTAGCCTAATGAGGTTTCACATCATCACACTTTTGGAGACTGACCCTTCAGGCATAGCCTTCTGCCAGTCCTGCTGGAACGGCTGTATCTGGAGCGGTGGAGCAATGCAATTTGCATGCAAATGAAGCAAAGCAAACTGCCCTGAACATAGACATATTCATACAGTATATTCAGTACTCCAAACTAAAAAAATAAAAAACACACTGATGAAAATGCATGTTGGAAAGAGAGATGTTCATCACAGTAATGACACAGTCACTCACATAAATTTCTCTTACCAACTGGTGTAGATAAAATTATTGTTTATGGCTCATTTGGCTTGTTTTTGATGTTGCTGGTAAATGTCTTCACACTGCATGCACTTATAGCAGAGGATATGTTTTGTCTTTTGTTTACAAAAGAACATAGAAAACATATCAAACTGAGGAAATGTACCATTTTATGGAAAAAGGGTAATTTTGAAATTGATAGCTGCAGCATGCGTGAAAACATTCTAAACAGGGGCAGCAAAAGGCTGCGAAATTAAGTCTAAATAAAATGAAATAGCTGGAGGAA
Source organism: Silurus meridionalis (assembly GCF_014805685.1). Lineage (NCBI taxonomy): Eukaryota > Metazoa > Chordata > Actinopteri > Siluriformes > Siluridae > Silurus > Silurus meridionalis. The sequence continues at coordinate 15,975,145 of NC_060900.1, forward strand.
CATATAGCATTTAATTAGGTTAATTGACAACATAGCAGTAACTGTGGAACAATCACAGAATAATGTTCCTCAGCATTAAATCTAAAGAATTTAAATACAGCATTATTCACAGATATTTAGATAATATCCTCAAAAGGTTCCAAGAATTTGGAGAACTGCATAAGGTGCAAGGGATAAGGGTGAAAATTGGAATATTGGATGTCTGTGATCTTCTGGCCCTCGGGTGACACTGAATTTAAAAACAGGTATCTCTACCTAAAGCAAAAAAAAATATTCTACTATACACTATATGTTAAAATGATTAAAAAACAATGCCATATTCTCTGGGCCAAACTCATTCAAAATGCATTGAGGCAAAGAGGAACGTTCTGTGGAATGTTCTGTGGTCAGAAGAATTGAAATTTGAAATTATTTTTGGAAACCATTGACACAGCATTCTACGTACTAAAGAGGAGAGGGACCATTCAGCTTGTTTCAGTGGTCAGTTTAAAAGCCTGCATATCTGATGGTATAAAAGGGGTTCATTATAACTTATGGAATGGACAGGGTTTACATCTGGAAGGGCACCATCAATCCTGAAAGTATATATTTCAGGTATTCAGCATTTGCCAAACTATGTGCTAAAAAATATGACAAATAAGACTATTGATCTCATAGAATCTTGTTTCAGACATGAAGAAGACAACATAAAATCCTTATAGAGTTACTTCAGTCCTTATTAAACTTTAATTTACCCTTATGGCTGGGGGCTGTCTCTGTTCCTGGCTTAGAGGAAACCGAGACGGCATGTTGCTTAGGGTAGAGTGCCTTGCTCAAGGGCAGAAGGGCACTGGTGCAGAGCAGGGAGCTTGATCCTAAAGCCCAGCAAAAGTAGCTCACTATCGCATTGAGCAAGTTAACCTCAGTGGATTTTCTCCAGAAAAAGAATCCTATGGACAAATAAATAATGTCCAATGGGAAAATAGAGATGAGACTTTCACAAAACATGTCCTTGAAAGCCTTGTAACTGTGAATAATTATTTGCTTTATGGATTTCCTTCTAATTCATACATAATATACAGAACCATCAAACAGAGGACAAATAAAGAATGGCTTTAGATGTGAGACAGAGAGTTAGAGAACTGGTGTGTGTGTGTGTGTGTGTGTGTGTGTGTGTGTGTGTGTGTGTGTGTGTGTGTGTGTGTGTGTGGAGGGGGGGTCAGGGGAGATTGTAACTGCCTGTTTGTTTGGCTGTTTTAAATGCTCTTGCCTCTGATAAGCAGCTTATTCTCTTTTTTTTTTCACTCTTCATCTCTTTTTCACATGACTCTATCACTCATTTTTGTCCCTATATCTCTTGCCATCCCCCACTTGCTCTCTCAACCGCTGTGTAGATGCTTAAAGCCAAAACTCAGATGCCAGGTGCAGAAGGGGGGATGGATGTAGTTAATGAGTATGGGTGTGGGTGAGTGTGTGTGTGTGTGTGTGTGTGTGTGTGTGTGTGTGTGTGTGTGCTGTTTCTCCTTACACTGAGCCAACTCATCTTCTGATTCTTCTGCAACGGGAACATATCATATCTCATAAAAATATAATTTATTAAAAAGAATTTTGCACTCTAGATTTGATAAATGTATGGCTGTTCACTGTTTTGCAAAGGAAAAAAATAGATAATGATCTTTGAAACCATGATCTTTGTGGTTACTATTGTTTTTTTTTTTTTCCAGAGTATTGCATCTTGGCAGATGTTCAAACCGTTATATTTATATGTGCAGAGAATTCTTGATTCCGTGATTGTGATGAATTTAGACCTCATGACTACAAGATATTACAATTAAAAGTTCATAGGAAAGTATGTAGAAATCTGCCAGAAAGGCTTTTACCCATCTTGGTTTATAGTAATAACAGGCTCCCTTTTCTGACAATGAGACTTGTTTATCAAGCTGGATACAAGCAGATTTGTGCATAAATCATTGGGACACACAAACTGGCAAAAGTGATTTAAAAAAATGCAAAATATTTTTTATTTTTTTCCTCAATCTTGCATAAGCTTTTATCTTGTTTGGCTGTTTTAACAATTAAACACAACTTTGGTTGAATGTTGACTAATTGTTGACTAGGCTCAGTGTGTGCCCTGCATTTGCAGCTCCTGGAATGTGGTTAAGATAGCTTTAAAGTCTGCTTAAGTCCAACCATTCCTTGAATATAAATCTGCTTTTATGAAATGTATAGTTTAAATGAACAAAAAGGTTTGTAATATTCATTCTATTGTTAGTAAAAATTATTCATGGGGCAAAATGAATGTGCAGCCTATATTTAATGTATTCAGGGTATTTATGTATAAAACTGTACTTAAAAAATGCAAACGCCACATATTGATTTGAACTATTTTTAATTTTGACTTTTTAAAGCTTATAGTGGCACGCAACTGCTTGTTGAGTGCATGGGGTATTTCTCCTTTAAACAAATTTCCTCATGCAGTAACTACAGGGGAATTAAGTTGATCAGTCACACCATGAAGTTATAGGAAATAGTTGTGGATTCCAAGCTAAGAGAAGAGGTGACCATCTGTGAGAAACAGTATGGTTTCATGCCGAGGAAGAGCACCACAGACACATTATTTGCTTTAAGAATGTTGATGGAGAAGTATAGAGAAGGTCAGAAGAAGTTGCATTGTGTATTTGTGGATTTAGAGAACGCGTACGACAGGGTACTGAGAGAGGAGTTGTGGTATTTTATGAGGAAGTCAGGTGTGGCAGAGAAGTATGTGAGGGTGGTGCAGGACATGTATGAGGACAGTGTGACAGCAGCGAAGTGTGCAGTAGGAGCGACAGACTGGTTCAAGGTGGAGGTTGGACTGCATCAAGGATTGGCTCTGAGCCCTTTCCTGTTTTGCATTGGTGATGGACAGATTGAGGGATGAGGTTAGGCAGGAGAATGCTGAGAATGGAGCCACCAGGAAGGAGGAAAAGAGGGAGACCAAGGAGAAGGTTTATGGATGTGGTGAGGGAAGACATGCAGGTAGTTGGTTTGAAAGAGGCAGATGTAGAGGACAGGGGGGTATGGAGAAGGATGATCAGCTGTGGCGACCCCTAATGGAAGAAGCCAAAAAAAGAAGAAGAAGAAGAAGAAGAAGAAGAAAAGAAGAGATTTAGTGTTTGTTCTCACCAACCTGATGCTTGCGAGTCATGACAGAACAGATCCATGCGAGTGTAACCCGCAACTTGAGCAGCCCAACTAATTGATATAAATATGTACATATACTATATCGACAAAAGTATTAGCACACCTAATTTTTTTAGCCATATGTGGTTCTTCTCAAAACTGTTACCTGAAAGTTGAAGGCACACGACTGTATAGAATGTCTTTGGATGGTTGAATTTAATTTTTACTTCACTTTAACTCGGAGACCCAAACCTGTTTCAGCAAGCAAAGCAAACTAAATGAGCATATGGTACTATAACTAAATGAGCATATGGCAGTGCAAAATCTTGCCTGCTATAGAGCTCTGACCTGAGCCCTATTGATCACCTTTGGGATGAATT